>NW_022196905.1:551595-583536 GCF_008632895.1 Mastomys coucha
CCTAAAGAAAGAGATGCCCATGAACATACAAGAAGCCTACAGAACTCCAAATAGACTAGACCAGAAAGAAATTCCTCCTACCAAGTAATAATCAAAACACCAAATGCACAAAACAAAGAAAGAATAATAAAAGCAGTGAGGGGAAAAAGGTCAAGTAACATATAAAGGCAGACCTATCAGAATTACACAAGACTTCTCACCAGAGACTAAGAAAGCTAGAAGATCCTGGTCAGATGTCATACAGACCCTGAGAGAACATAAATGCCAGCCCAGACTACTACACCCAGCAAAACTCTCAATTGCCATAGATGGAGAAAAAAAGATATTCTACCACAAAACCAAATTTACACAATATCTTTCCACAAACCCAGCCCTACAAAGGATAATAGATGGAAAACACCAACACAAGGAGTGAAACTACACCCTAGAAAAAGCAAGAAAGTAATCTTTCAACAAACCCAAAACAAGATAGGCACACAAACATGCTTCCACCTCTAACAACAAAAATAACAGAGTAACAATCACGTTTCCTTAATATCTCTTAACATGAATGGACTCAATTCCCCAATAAAAAGACATAGACTAACAGAATGGATCCATAAACAGGACCCAGCATTTTGCTGCATACAGGAAACGCTCCTCAGTGACAAAGACACTACCTCAGAGTAAGAGGTTGGAATACAATTTTCCAAGCAAATGGTCCCAAGAAACAAGCTGGAGTAGCCATTCTAATATCAAATAAAAATGATTTTCAACCAAAAATTATCTAAAAGGATAAGGAAGGACACTTCATACTGATCAAAGGAAAAATCTACCAAGATGAACTCTCAATTCTGAACATCTATGCTCCAAATGCAAGGGCACCCAAATTCATAAAAGAAACTTTACTAAAGCTCAAAGCACACATTGAATCTCACACAATAATACTGGGAGACTTTAGCACCCCACTCTTAGCAATGGACAGATCATGGACACAGAAACTAAACAGAGGAGCTGGCAAGATGGTTCAGCGGGTAAGAGCACTGACTGCTCTTCCATAGGTCCTGAGTTTGGATCCCAGCAACCACATGGTGGCTCACAACCACCTATAATGAGATCTGGTGCCCTCTTCTGGTGTGTCTGAAGACAACTACAGTAAATTATGCCAGAGCGAGCAGGGCCAGCAGAGGTCCTGAGTTCAATTCCCACCAGCCACACACATGATGGATCACGGCCATCTTTGCAGCTACAGTGTACTCATACACATAAGATAAGTAAAAATAAATAAATCTTTAAAAAAAAAAAAAGAAACTAAACAGAGACACTCTGAACCTAACAGAAGTAATGAACCAAATGGATCTAACAGATATTTATAGAACATTTCATCCTAAAGCAAAAGAATATACCTTCTTCTCAGCACCTCATGGTACCCTCTCCAAAACTGATCATATAATTGGCCACAAAACAGGTCTCAACAGATACAAAAAGACTGAAATAATCCCAAGCTTTCTATCAGATCACCACAGACTAAGGCTGGTCTCAAATTCCAACAAAGACAAGAGAAAATACACATACACATGGAAACTGAATAACACTCTACTCAATGATAACTTGGTCAATGAAGAAATAATGAAAGAAACTAAAGACTTTTTAGAATTTAATGAAAATGAAGACACATCATATCAAAACTTATGAGACACAATAAAAGCAGTGGTGAGAGGAAAACTCATAGCTATAAGTGCCTCCAAAAAGAAACTGGAGAGAGCTTATACAAGCAGCTTGACAGCACACCTGAAAGTTCTAGATCAAAAAGAAGTAACCATACCCAAGAAGAGTAGATGGCAGGAAATAATCAAACTCAGAGCTGAAATAAACCAAATAGAAAGAAAAAGAACTATACAAGGAGTCAACAAAACCAGGAGCTGGTTCTTTGAGAAAATCAACAAGATAGATAAGCCATTAGCCAGACTAACCAGAGGGCACAGAGACAGTATCCAAATTAATAAAATCAGAAAAGGGAGAAATAACAATGGAAACCATGTAAATTCAAAACATCATCATCAGATCCTATTATAAAAGTTTATACTCAACTAAATTGGAAAATCTGGATAAAATGGACAATTTTCTAGACATATACAAAGTGCCAAAGTTAAAACAGGATCAGATAAACCATCTAAACAGTCCCATAAACCCTAAAGAAATAGAAGCTGTCATTAATAGTCGCCCAACAAAAAAAGACCAGGACCAAATGGCTTCATTGGAGAATTCTATCAGACCTTTAAAGAAAGACCTAATACCAATACTCTTCAAACTATTCCACAAAATAGAAACAGAAGGTACACTACCCAATTCATTCTATGAAGCCAAAATTACACTTATACCTAAACCACACAAAGACAAAACAAAGAAAGAGAACTTCAGACCAATCTCCCTTGTGAACATTGACGTAAAAATACTTAATAAAATTCTTGCCAACTGAATCCAAGAACACATCAAAACAATCATTCACCACGATCAAGTAGGCTTCTTCCCAGGGATGCAGGGATGGTTCAATATATGTAAATCCATCAACATAATCCACTACATAAACAAGCTCATAGAAAAAAAAACACACAGTCATTTCATTAGATGCTGAGAAAGCATTTAAGAAAATCCAACACCCCTTCAAAATAAAAGTCTTGCAAAGATCAGGAATTCAAGGCCCATACCTAAATATAGTAAAAGCAATATACAGCAAACCAGTAACCAACATCAAACTAAATGGAGAGAAACTTAAAGCAATCCCAACTAAAATCAAGGACTACTCAAGCAGGTCAGGAAGCAGGAGCTGATACAGAGGCCATGGAGAGATGTTTCTTACTGGCTTGCTTGAGTTCCAGTCGTGACTTCCTCTGGTGATCAACAGCAATGTGGAAGTGTAAGCTCAATAAACCCTTTCCTCCCCAACTTGCTTCATGGTCATGATGTTTGTGCAGGAATAGAAACCCTGACTAAAACAAATTGGTACCAGGAGTGGGGTATTCCTGTGACAACCTGACCATGTTTTGGGGAGGATTGTGGAAGGACTTTGGAACTTTGAGCTATAAGAGCCACTGGTGCTTAAGAACTCTGTGGGATGTTGTATAGAAGCTTGGAAGATCATGTTGAGAACAGCGCAGAAGATGGAGGCCTGGCTTGTGAAATTTCAGAGGGAAGATTAAAGACTCTTATCAGGGTCATGTTGTTTTGAATGTGAAGATTCTGCGGTTCTGGTTAGCTGGAGCTGAAGTGTCAGCTGTGATTAACAAGATACCAGAACTACTAAAGTTAAAACTTTGCATTACTGGGACTATTGATGCTGGTTAGCTGGAGCTAAGAAATTAGCGGTGATTAAGAAAAGACCAGCATCGTTGAGGTAACATCTTCTGGGAAGTGTTTTTTGAGAGCAAAGAGACTGTGTTCCAAAGATAGCCAAGGTTGTACCTTGTGCTGCAGCGGGACTTGGTAATGTGTAAGAGTCACCCAGATGGTACTGGTTTTGAAGGCATGAAGGGGTCATGAAGAGCAGCTGAGGCTCGACACAGTGAGAGGCCATGGAAGGCCATTGGTGAAGGGACAGCATTGGTTTGCATTTGATGGTCCAGGACTGAAGGGGTCATGCAAAGGAGTTGAGGCTTGGCACCATGAAGAAAGCCAGTAAAGAACATCCCTCCATGGCCTCTGCATCAGCTCCTGCTTCCTGACCTGCTTGAGTTCCAGTCCTGACTTCCTTTGGTGATGAACAGCCTTGTGAAAGTAAGCCAAATAAACCCTTTCCTTTCCAACTTGCTTCTTGGTCATGATGTTGTGCAGGAATAGAAACCCTGGCTAAGACATGCAGTAAGATCAAGAATTGACAAATGGGACCTCATAAAATTACAAAGCTTCTGCAAGGCAAAGGACACGGTCAATAGGACAAGAAGGTATCCAACAGATTGGGAAAAGATCTTTACCAATCCTACATCTGATAGAGGGCTAATATCCAATATATACGAAGATCTCAAGAAGTTATACTCCAGAGAACCAAATAACACTATTAAAAATGGAGGACAGAACTAAACGAAGAATTTTCTTTTCTTTTTTTATTTTTTAAAGATTTATTTACTTATTACATGTAGGTACACTGTAGCTGTCTTCAGACACACCAGAAGAGGGCATCAGATCTCATTACTGATAGTTGTGAGCCACCATGTGGTTGCTGGGATTTGAACTCAGGACCTTCAGAAGGGCAGTCGGTGCTCTTAACCGCTAATCCATCTTACCAGTCCTAAACAAAGAATTTTCAACTGAGGAATATGGAATAGCCAAGAAGCACCTAAAGAAATGTTTAACATCCTTAGTCATCAAGGAAATGCAAATCAAAACAACCCTGAGATTCCACCTCACACCAGTCAGAATGGCTAAGATCAAAAACTCAGGTGACAGCAGATGCTGGCGAAGATGTAAAGAAAGAGGAACACTCCTCCATTGTTGGTGGGATTGCAAGCTGGTACAACCAATCTGGAAATCAGTTTGGGAGTTCCTCAGAAAACTGGGCATAATACTACTTGAGGACCCAGCTATACCACTCCTGGGCATATATCCAGAAGATGCTCCAACATGTAGTAAGGACACATGCTCCACTATGTTCATAGCAGCCTTATTTATAATAGCCAGGAGCTAGAAAGAACCCAGATCTCCTTCAACAGACGAATGGATACAGAAAATGTGGTACATTTACACAATGGAGTTCTGCTCAGCTATTTTTTTGTTTTGTTTTGTTTGAGACAGGGTTTCTCTGTGTAGCCCTGGCTGTCCTGGAACTCACTCTGTAGACCAGGCTGGCCTCGAACTCAGAAATCCGCCTGCCTCTGCCTTCCAAGTGCTGGGATTAAAGGCGTGCGCCACCACCGCCCGGCCGAATTCATGAAATTCTTAGGCAAATGAGTGGATCTAGGAAATATCATCCTGAGTGAGATAACCCACTCACAAAAGAACACACAGGGTATGCACTCATTGATAAGTGAATATTAGTCCAAAAGTTCCAAATAACCAGGATACAATTCACAGACCATATGAAGCTCAAGAAGAAAGAAGATCAAGTGTGGATGCTTCTGTCCTTCTTAGAAGGAGAATAAAATACTCACAGAAGCAAATATGGAGATAAAGTGTGGAGCAGAGACTGAAGGAAAGGTCACCCAGAGACTGCCCCAGACACTATTGTGGATGCCAAGAAATGCATGCTGAAAGGAGCCTGATATGGCTGTCTCCTGAGAGGCCCTGCCAGAGCCTTACAAATATAGAGGTGGATGCTAGCAGCCAACCATTGGACTGAGAGCAGGGTCCCCAATAGAGGAGTTAGAGCATGAACTGAAGGAGTTGAAGGGGTTTGCAACCCCATAGGAAGAACAACAATATCAACCAACCAGACCTCCCAGAAATTCCATGGACTAAGCCATCAACAAAGGAGTACATATAGCTCCAGCTGCATATGTAGCAGAGGATGGCCTTGTCATGCATAAATGGAAGGAGAGGTCCTTGGTCCTATGAAGGTTAGATAGATGCCCCAGTGTAGGGGAATTGAGGGTGGAGAGGTAGGAGTGAGTGAGTTGGTGGAAGAAAGCCCTCATAGAAGTAAGGGGAGGAAGGATGTGATAGGGTTTTTCTTGGAGGGAGGGAAACCAGGAAAGGGGATAATATTTGAAATGTAAATAAAGAAAATATCCAACAAGAAAAAAAATGGTGGTCAAACTGGATGTCTCCATGTAGAAGAATGTAAATACATCCATACTTATTGTCCTGAACAAAATTTAAGTCCAAGTGGATTAAAGACCTCAACATAATACCAGATACACTAACCCTAATAGAATAAAAACTGGCACAGCGTTTCAATAGAATAAAAACTGAATACAGTGGCACAAGAGAAAACTTCGTGAAGAGAAGATCCACATCACAGACACTAAGATGAACAATTATTCAATAGGAACTAATAAAACTGAACAGCCTAAGGCAAAGGACTCATCAATTGGACAAAGCCTACAAATAGAGATATTCACTAACTTCATATGCCATAGACAACTAATTTCCAAAATATCTAAAGAACTCAAGAAACTATATATCCAAATAAAAGAAAAAACAATCCAATTTAAAAAATGTGGAACAGATGTAAACAGAGATTGTTCAACACAGAAAACTCAAATGGTTGAGAAAACAATATCCTTAGCTACAAGGGAAATGCAAACCTAAACTACTTTGAGATTCCACCTTAGACCTATCAGAATGGCTAAGAACAATAACATTTGTGAGAGCTCATGTTGTTGAGGATGAAGAGCTAGAGGAACACTGTCCAACTACTGATGAGAGTACAAACTTGTATAGTTGCTATGGAAATCAATTCATTCTACTTCAAGATCCAGTATATCACTCAATACTACCAGAAGGACAATGGTTCAGCCATGTTTGTTGTGGCTTTACTCACAGTAGTCAGAAACTGAAAGCAACTGGTGAAGATGCTGGCGAAGATGTAAAGAAAGAGGAACACTTCTCCATTGTTGGTGGGATTGCAAGCTGGTACAACCAATCTGGAAATCAGTTTGGCAGTTCCTAAGAAAATTGGGCATAATACTACTTGAGGACCCAGCTATACCACTCCTGGGCATATACCCAAAAGATACTGCAACATGTAAGAAGGACACATGCTCCACCATGTTCATAGCAGCCTTATTTATAATAGCCAGAACCTGGAAACAACCCAGATGTCCCTCAACAGAGGAGTGGAAACAGATATTGTGGTACATCTACACAATGGAGTACTACTCAGCTATTCAAAACAATAAATTTATGAAATTCTAAGGGAAATGGATGGATCTGGAGAATATCATCCTGAGTGAGGTAACCCAATCACAAAAGAACAAACACGGTATGCACTCTCTGATAAGTGGTTATTAGCCCAGAAGTTTGGAATACAGGAAGAACAACCCACAAACCACAAGGAACTCAAGAAGAAGGAAGACCAAAGGAGGACATTTCATTCCTTCTTAAAAGGGGGAAACAAGTACCCATGGAAGGAGTTGCAGAGATTAACTATGGGGCAGAGACTGAAGGAAAGACAAGCCAGCCTAAATATAGTTATCTCCTGAGAGGCTCTGACAGTACCTGACAAATACAGATGTAGAGACTCACAGCCAACCATTGAACTGAGTACAGGGTCCCCAGTGAAGGAGTTAGAGAAAGGACCAATGGAGCTGAGGAGTTTGCAGCCCCTTAGGATGAACAACAATATGAACTAACTAGTACCCTCAGAGCTCCCAGGGTCTCAACCACCAACCAAGGACTGCACATGGTGGGACTGATTGTTCTGGCAGCTCATGTATAGTGGAGGATTGCAAATTCGATCATCAATGGGAGGAGAGGACCTCGGCCCTGTGAAGGTTCTGTGCCCCAGTGTGGGAGAATGCCAGGGCCAATAAGCAGGAGAGGGTGGGGTGGCAGGCATGGGGAGGGGGGAGGCAACAGGGGTTTGTTTTCATTGTTTTTGTTTGTTTCTTTGTTTTTTGGAGGGGAAACTGGGAATGGAGAAATTTACATGTAAATAAAGAAAATATCTAAAAGAAAAAAAAGTAATATCATCAAAACAACAACAATAATAATAATAAATAATAATAATAATAAAAGAAAAATAGTTTTTATACAAAATATACTGATTTTCATTTTCCCTTGCTCTACTCCTCCCAGTTCCTCCCCCACAATGCCTAAGGAGGGTGAACACTGTGGATGAAAATTTTAAAAAAGCAAAAATTTCAAAACATAAAACTATGAAAACAGATTTAAAAAATGAAATTATTAAAGTTGCACCCAGTTCCCAGACCTCCATTGTCTGGCTCTGGACTAGCTCTGCCATTCCAATTAGCATTCTAGGATTCCAGGAGCATCCTGCTTCCATGGGGAGGGGTATTGAGGAGTATTGGCATTAGCTCTTCCTTGTGCTAGTCTAACTGGTGCTCTGCATGTAGAAGAATGCAATTGACCCATATTTATCACCCTGTACAAAGGTCAAGTTCAAGTGGATCAAGAACCTCAATTAAAACCAGATATACTGAATCTAATAGAAGGAAAAGTAGGAAAGAGCTTTGAATGCATTGGCACAGGAGAAAATTTCCTCAACAGAACACCAATGGCTCAGGCTCTAAGATCAACAATGAGAAATGGGACCTCTTGAAACTGAAAAGCAAAGGCAAAGGACACTGTCTATAGGATAAAATAGCATCCTGCAGATTGAGAAAAGATCTTCACTAACCCTAAATTTGATAGAAGGCTAATATTCAAAATATATAAAGACCTCAAGAAGCTAGACTCCAAAAAACCAAATGATCCAATTAAAAAGTTAGCATACAGAGCTAAAATGAAAATTCTCAACAGGAATCTTGAATGGCCAAGAAGCACTTAAAGAAGTGTTCAACATCCTTAGTCATCAGAAAAATGCTAATAAAAACAACCCTGAGATTCCACCTTCCATCAATCAGAATGGCTAAGGAGCATGCTGGCAAGGATATGAATGAAGAAAGGCAAACACTTTTCTATTGATGGGGGAATTGCAAACTGGAACTACCCTGAGAATGAATCTAATGGTTCCTCAAAAAAATGGAAATAGTTCTACCTGAAGAACCTATACCACTGAACCTATACCTGAAGAACCTATACCTGAAGCTATACCGTTCCTGGGCATACATCCAAAAGATGACCCACTGCTACAATGTGCACAGCAGCCTTCTTTGTGATAACTGGAAGCAACACAGATATCCTTCAAACAATGAGGACAGAGCTGGGATGGTGGGGGTTCCCAAGTTGAGTAACCTTAACCAAGTGCCCAACAGAGAGGAGATGGCACCTGAAGAGACCACCTCCAGTAGTTAGACAGGGCCCCAGTGGAGGATGGGGACACCAACCCACCTTTAACATTTTCTACCCAAAATTGTTCCTGTCTAAAAGAAATACAGGGACAAAATGGACCAGAGACTGAAGAAATGGCTGGCCAATGACCTGCCCAACTTGGGATCCATCCCAAGAGTGGACACCAAACCGAGACACTATTACTGACATCATGTTGTGTTTGAGGACACAAGCCTAACAAGGCTATCCTCTGAGAGACTCTACCAGCAGCTGACTGAGACAGATGCAGATACTCAGAGCAAAGCATTAGACAAAGGTCAGAGACCCATATGGAAGAGTTAGGGAGTGGTAACCCCATAGGAAGACCATCAGTGTGAACTAATCCAGATGCCTGGGAGCTCCCAGACACTAAGCCACCAACCAAAAAGCATACATGGACTGATCCTAGGCCCCTGGCACATACGTAGCAGAAGGCTGCCTTGTCTGGCCTCAGTGGAAGAGGGTACACCTAGTCTTGTAGAGGCTTGATGCCCCAGGGCAGGGAGGTGCTCTCTCAGAATTGAAAGAAAGGGGATGGGGTAAAAACTCTATAAGGGGGGCTGAGAAGGGGAGGGGAAATATTTGGTGTGTAAATAATTGATTAATAAAAATAAGGAAAAAGAAATAGTCATTAGGTCTTCCACTAAAAAAAACCATCAACAACAAAAAATAGGGCCACAAGGTTTTAGTACAGATTTCTACCAGACTTTGAAAGAGCTAATGTCAATATACCTCAATACTCCTCAAACTACTCCACCAAATAGAAAGAGAAGGAACTCTATTACCAAACTCATTCTATGAGGTCACAGTCACCCTGATAGCTATACCACACAAAGACTCAGGAAAGAAAAAGAGAATTTCAGATCAATTTCCCTAAGAACATCAGTGCCAAAATACTCAATAAAATACTCACAAACCAATTCCATGGACACATCTAAGACATCAACCACCATGGCAAAGTAGGCTTAATATCAAGGATGCAGGGATGGTCCAATATATGAAAATCCATCAGTGTAATCCACCATATAAGTAAACCGAAAGAAAAAAAATCACATGATCGGGCTGGAGAGATGGCTCAGCGGTTAAGAGCACTGACTGCCCGAAGGTCCTGAGTTCAAAACCCAGCAACCACATGGTGGCTCACAACAATCCGTAATGAGATCTGATGCCCTCTTCTTGGGTGTCTGAAGACAGATACAGTGTACTTACATATAATAAATAAATAAATCTTTTTTTTTAATTATATGATCATCTCATAGATGCTGAAAAAGTGTGACAAAATCCAATGCTCCTTAATGATAAAACTTTTGGAGAGGTCAGGGATATAAGGTGCATACCTACACATAATAAAAAGCAAACTGTAGCAAGCCAATGGCCACCATCAAATTAAATGTAAAGAAACTTAAAGCAATTCCACTAAAATTAGGGACAAGACAAGGCTCCCAACTCTCTCCCTATCAATTCAACATAGTATCTGAATTTCTAGGTAGACCAATAAGACAAAAGAAGATCAAGAGGATACAGTTGGAAAGAAAGAAGTCAACAGATGATATAACAGTATACATAGTGAAGCCAAAAATGCTACCAGAGAACTCCCACAACTCATAAATGCCTTCAACAAAGTGCTTGGGCTGGGGCAGGTGGATTTCTGAATTCAAGGCCAGCCTGGTCTACAGAGTGAGTTCCAGGACAGCTAGGGAAACCCTGTCTCGAAAAAACAAAAAACAAAAAAACCAAACCAAACCAAACCAAACAAAACAAAAACATTGGTTGGATACAAAATCAACTAAAAAAAAAAAAAAAAAAAAAAAAAAAAAAAAAAAAAAAAAAAAAAAAAAAATCAGTAGCCTTCCTTTATACGAATGATAAAACAGGCTGAGAAAGAAATTAGGGAAACAACACCTTTTACAACAACCACAAATAATATAAAATATTTTAGTTTAACTCTAATATAGCAAGTCAAAGACCTGTGACAAGAACTTTAAGTCTCTAAAGAAAGGAAGTGAGGAAGATATCAGTGGGCTTTAAGACCCTGCTCTTAAAAGCCTAGCATCCAGTATTCTGCTAGCAGCCTTCAGATGAAGATTCTACACTCTCAGCTCCTCCTGCACCATGCCTGCCTGGATGATGCCATAATCCTACCTTGAAGATAATGAACTGAACCCCTGAACCTATAAGCCAACCTCAATTAAATGTTATCCTTACAAGAGTTGCCTTGGCCATGGTGTCTGTTCACAGCAGTAAAACCCTAAGACAATTCCTAAAATTATATTGCTAATTATTAAGCTCTTCTATAATAGGACTGCTAATAATGTCCTTTCTGATTTAAAAACCGCATTGAGAACTCTGTTAGTCTTCAAGTGTCAAGAGTTAATTGCTTCTGAGATAGCAAGCTGGCATCTGCAACTCAGACCACATTCCAAGAGGTTGTAAAACTATTAACCAAAACGTCATAAAAAAGGAACTAACAGGGGGGCAGCATGACTGGCATGGCTGATGCTGAGGAAGGGGTCAAAAGCAGACCAGGAACTGCAGGAGCTTCTGGAGAGATGCTCTCTTCATCTCCAGAGAGAAATTTTCCAGGAACTGTTTAACAGTGAGCTGGCTTCGCAAGCTATTGTGGAGTTTGAGAAGGCAATGAAGGAGTTGGCTGAGGAAGAACCCCATCTGAGAGCCCAGGAGCTCTCAGAGGCAGCTGAGAGAGTAGGCAGTGATGCAAGTTCTCAACAAGAATTTACTTCTTACCTAATGGAGACATCAAGTGGGCTAACCAAAAATGACACCAACCTTCAGAACTCAGACACGTCTGAAGAGGAACTGACCAAAGCCATGGAAGGGCTGGGCATGGATGAAGGAGATGGGAAAGGGAACATTCTCCCCATCATGCAGAGTGTCATGCAGTACCTCCTGTCCCCATCCTTGAAGGAGATCACAGAAAAGTATCCAGAATAGTTACAGAGTCACCAGGAATCTATTCCTGCAGAGCAGTTTGAAAAGTATCAGTAGCAGCACAGTGACATGGGCAAAATATGTGAGCAGTCTGAGGCAGAGATGCGACACACTACTCACAAGGCTCACTTTGAGGACGCGCTAGACCATATACAGCAGTTACAGGACTTGGGCCATCCTCCTGGCCTCAACTTTGACCTGGATTCCCTCAATCCACCAGTTGTTAATGGCGAAAGTCTCTGATCACGTGAAACACAACAGTTTTCTCCCTGAGTCCCAGCCACGGGGAACATCTGGAGTCAAGAGTCACTGGGAACTGAGGCAGTAGTATCATCTGTGGGAACTGGCTGCCCCACACTCTCTACCTCCTATTCAAGGCTGTGCCATACCAGCTGAGGATCAGTTCTATAGGCTTTTTCTATGAGTCTTACTCCATCATGCTTTCTGCTGTTAGAAACAGGCCAACTGTTTGCCAGGTGAAGGAAGGCATCCCTTTTGGGGTGCTTCTTCCCACTCCCCAAAATAATGTTACATACGGCAGCACTCATGTTCCCCTTGATTCCCAGTGACTTTGTGGCTTGTTTCTACTCCCTCGTATCTGGGGAGCAGAGCTTAGTCCTAAGACTCTGTGCTTCCATAAGGCAGGGCCACAGGGAATGAGGAGAAATGTAGCCTGGGCTGGGGCTGAAGGTTTGCCACCACATCTCCTTTCCTTTCTTTGGAATTCTCTGAAGGCAAAGGAATTTTGCACTTAGCCATGGTCAGGTTGAAAGCAAAGCTTTGGGCTTTTCCTGTCCCTAGGTGCTGCACTCTAATTCCCCTTTCTTCCTGATAACTCAAGTTACTACGCTGGTCCTTTCGACAGCTCCGTGACTTAGGGGAGCCCAGTTCTTGACCCATGACTATCCTTGCCTCCTCTCTTTTTTGGATTCTTATTTATTCTATCCTTTTTAACCAATGTTGTAATGGATGAAGGCCAATCTTGCTTCCTTTCATCTAGTACCTGGACTATTCTCACTAGACCCTTCCCTTTCTCCCTGGCCAACACATACTTGTAGTGTCAGGTCTGATACATGAATGGCCATTCTACTCAGATATATTTTGGTTTATTTAAGATATTAGACTCCCCAGAATCCTTGGTTCAAGAAAGTGCTTGGGAAAGGGGGTATAGCTTACAGAGTCTTTTTTTCTGCAAGCCTACGGGGCAGTATCTAATATTATGAGCAAGTGTGTGGATTATTTTTCATCCAGGTCTATTCCTTAGTTTCTAAAAGCTGCAGAGGAGATGGTTCTCTATAATGTTATGTTAGGCTCTACCATGACCAAGTCCTCCAGCTCAGGTTGTACTTCCTTTGGCAAAAGAATACTGTCTTCATCTCCTTGGTACTTCAGTCCTAACTTTTTACATTATAATTGATGTTAACAATATATTTTTAACACCTTTTCTAAATTATTTAACTTTGAATTGACCTGCCTTTTCACACTGGATCTAAAGACCATGGTTGCCACATATGTTATGGATATTCTTTTTAGGACACCTATCTATCCTGGTTCACTTGGAAAATAACATTTTAAAAATATATTTTTTTATTTATTCTTTGGGGAAAAAGGAGGGAAGTAACAATTTACTATAGGTACAAGGACAGAAGATAAAATATTGACTGGGCTTATTTATACAAAGCTTCACTAATAACTTAGTTACAAAAGTTATGGTTTTAACTCTCCATGAATCTGTAGAGCTAGTGACAGACGATGAATGGTTAGCCAGATAATTACTCCTAAAAGACATGCATATAAACATTCTCTGTTGTAAACTTCTTATTTGATTTATGATTTGAATTTATGTGTAAACTTGTGGTGAACTTTTTCACAATGAGATCATGTATTCTGAAAGACGTATAAGTGCTGAGGACTAAGAGGAAAAGAAAACTTTTTAGACAGACTGAACTTAAGAAGGACTTAGAAGTAAAGGCATTTAGGAGCAAGAGCATTGTTACATCAGAGTAGGAGGAGAGAGCAAGATTCGTGGGAGAATGCAGGGAAGGGGTTACTCACCCATCTCAAAATCTTTAACCCAGAACTGTTCCTGTCTAAAGTAAACACAGGGACAAAAAATGGAGCAGAGACTGAAGGAAAGGCCATCCAGAGACCACCCCACCTTGGGATCCATCCCATCCGCAGACACCACACCCTGACACTATTGCTGATGCCAAGAAGTGCTTGCAGACAGGAGCCTAGTATAGCTGTCCTCTGAGGCTTTGTCAGCACTTGACTAAGACATATGCAGACACTCACAGCCAACCACTGGACTGAGCCTGGGGAGCCCAATGGAAGAGTTAGGGAAGGAATGAAGGAATTGAAGGGGATTGCAACCCCACAGGAAGAACAACAATATCAACTATCTGGACCCCTCAGAACTCGAAGGGATTAATCCACAAAGAGAATACATGGGTGGGTTCATGGCTCCAGCTACATATGTAGCAGAGGGTTGCCTTATCTGCCATCAATGGGAGGGAGGGCACTTGGTCCTGTAGAGAGGCTTATTGCCCTAGAGAAAGTGGATGTTAGAGGGGTGTGGCGGGAATGGGTGGATAGGTAGGGGAGCACCCTTTTAGAGACAAAGGGGGGGGATGGGATAGGCAGTTGTGGAGGGGAAACAGAAAGGGGACAATATTTGGCATGTAAATAAAAAAAAATAATCACTAAAAGAAAAAGAGAATTGCAGAGTGGAAAAATTTAGAAATTATAAGGCAACTTAAAATCTTAGAAGAGCAATATGCAGAATGCAGAGGGAAAGAGGAAGAAAAAGAATATGCAGAGAGAACAGAAAGAGCAGGTGGGCTTCTCCTTACCATGGGATGGAACAGGCCATATCTTAATAGCAAAGCAGGCTTAGTCTTAATAAAGAGAACAAAGCTTTGTTCTTCCAGACTTGTTTTTAATTCATTTAACAATAAAGGGGGAGAGACTTTTTCTTTCTCTATACAATAAAGATTGGAGCTCATTTTTCATCCAGCATGAGTGAGTTCTTTATGCACTGGCACTTGGTCTTTTGCTCCATATTCATATATAAGTGTGTAATTATGAGATTGCATGCTGGGCCAGATGATCTGAATGGAGATTTACAAATGTGTATGCATGAATGTGTATATGAATTTATGTAAGTTTAATCCATATTTGCTTGTGTAAAAGTTTTTCTTTCTGCTAGAGTGGCTCTTTTCTAGTTCAATAAAAATTTATTGCTCCAAATAAATTCCCCCTAGCCTAACAAGGAAGAGGAATCTGGATAAAAGGGAAAGGGCTCTAGAAATTAATCCTTGACTTAATCCCCCACTGCTTAAGGATGAGGTGCTAAATGCCAGAGACTCTTGCCTCAGAGGAACTCAGACAGGCAAGTCACCTACTGCAGCAAAGTGACTTAGACTTCAAATAAGTAAATGTTTTATTAGTATACAGCAAGCCTAAATATCTCGTAAGAACAAGTCTTATACCCACAGATGTCCTTTCCCCTCCCCTGCCTCAAGAGGAACCAACAAGAGAGAAGAAGAGCCAGGGCTGGCCCTCAGCAATGGATCACTAGGATTAATATAGTAAATGTGACCATCTTACCAAAACAAATCTAAAGATTCATAGCAATTCCCACCAAAATCCAACACAATTCTTAAGAAATCTTGAAAGTGCAGTTATCAACTTCATATGGAAAAATAAAAAATCCAGGATAGCTAAAACAATGCTGTACAATAAAAGAACTTCTGGAGGAATCATGATCCCTGATTCAAGGTATACTACAGAGCATTCTTAATAAAAAATCACATGGTATTGGCATAAAAACAGAAAGACTGACAACAGAGTCAAAGCAAATATACAGAATTAAGCCCACACACATATGGACACCTGATTTTTGACAAAGAAGCCAAAACTATACAATGGTAAAATGAAAGCATCTTCAACATATTGGACTGGTCTAGCTATATGTCTGCAACTGGACAAATTCAAAAAGATTGATATTTATCACCCTGCAAAAAACTCAAGTCTAAGTGATCAAAGATCTCACATTAAACTGAAAACACTAAATTTATAAAAGAGAATGTGGGAAATACCCTTGAATATATTGGTTCAGAAGACAACTTCTTGAAAATAAGAACAATAGCTCAGGCACTAAGATCAACAATTAATAACTGGCACCTCATGTAACTGACAAGGTTCTGTAAAGCAACAGATTGTCAATAGGACAAAACAGCAGCCTACAAAATGGGAAAAGATTTTCAAAATCCTAAATCTGGAAAAGGAGTAATACCCAAAATATATAAAGAACTCAAGAAATTTATACACCAACAAACCAAATAATCCAATTGTTTATCTCAAAACACTCAAATTCATACTAAATAACTAAAGGTCCCCTAGTAAAAACATTTACACTAAAATCTCTATGGAAATGATTAATCTTTCAGTTGAAAACAATAATAATTACCAAAGTAAAGATCAACACAATATACCAAGATAAAAACACTAAAAATTCTTATCAATTATGAATTACCATTTTTCCATGAAGATGCTGATAAAAAGTCAGCAGCAGAGTCAGAATTAACGATCAAGTCATGTCAAAGGTACACAGAGTAAACAAAGACTCAAAACTATAACAACAACAAAAGCAACCTAACCCAAGCCAAACATGTGATGGGCAGAGTAGTTCCTATAGATATTGTTCTATCAAGTTACATTAGAGTCAAGTCTCTTATTTTCAAAATTTTTAGATAGAACAAATATGGAAGAAAGGCTTATTTCCTAAATAATCAGCTAGGTTTTCACTTATAAACCATTATATTTAAAAGGGTATTTTTGCCGGGCGGTGGTGGCACACACCTTTAATCCCAGCACTTGGGAGGCAGAGGCAGGCGGATTTCTGAGTTCGAGGCCAGCCTGGTCTATAGAGTGAGTTCCAGGACAGCCAAGGCTATACAGAGAAACCCTGTCTCGGAAAATAAATAAATAAATAAATAAATAAATAAATAAATAAATAAATAAATGGGTATTTTTACTTTGAAAGCAGTTGTTATATACATATAGTAAGAATATTTACTCTTGTATACACAGGTCAAGATAAACATGGGTAATGAAGACAAGGTTAAATAAACAAATAAATAAATAAACAAATAAAATAAGGAACTAAAACAAGAGGGCACACACTTGTACCCAGCACTTACACACAGGATCATCACAAGATGGAAAGCAGCTTAGGCTGCCCAACCAGACCTGTCAGAAAGGAAGACATGAGAGAAGGAAAGGAAGAAAAGGAGAAAGCATGGGCTCCTTATTAAAACATAAACCTAAGCTGTATGCAGGCAATCACATGTTCTAAGAAAAATCAGCAGATGGTTCCTGAATTCCCATCTCATACTAGTCTCACGTTCAGTCCTGCCATCAAAGTAAAAAGTTCCAAACAAGTACGGAAGAACATATCTATCATCCCAGCACTCTGGAAGCTGAGGCTGGAGGACTGGCAGAGAACTTCATTGCCTTGCGATACATTTTGAGTTCCAAGCTAGGCCAGCCAGGAGTACAATAAGACAAATGGAAGGAAAGCGGGAAGAAGAGAGGGAAGGAGGGAGAGAGGAAGAGAGGGAAGGAGGGAGGGGAGCAAAGTCACCTGTTAAAGATAGGAAGCTATGAAACTCTAAAATACTAGTCAAAGGAATGCAAAAGGGCACAGCAGCTTATAGAATCCTCCAGAATGTTCTCCAGGTAAGCATATACTCAGCATAGCTAGAAAAATGAAAACAATCACACAAAACTGAATGCAAATTCACACCAGATTTATATATTTACCAAACACTAAAGGCAATTCAAATGGGTAAAGAATGGTACCTCTATATAATGAAATACAGTACTATCCATTGTAAATGTCACTTCTATTTTCTCAGATGAAGTGGTGAGATGAGAGTCATACCCAAGCTGTACAAATACACAGCTTAGGCTGAGCCCAGAGCATTTCCTTCTCTGTTCTAACTATCCCTAGGTGTAGGCTTAGAAGCTTCAAGCCTCTCTGTACAATCTAATCTTTCTAAACTGACTGGCTCAATCCAGCTTCTCTTGGTTTCTGAGTATGAGGCTCTGCTTGGCCTCATGCTAACTCTGGACTCAAGCTAACTCATGCTAACTCTGGACTCATGCTATCTCTGGACTCATGCTAACTCTTGGACTCATGCTAACTCTGGACTCATGCTAGCTCTTGGACTCATGCTAACTCTGGTTCATTCTGTCTTCACCTGTGTCTAGCTTGTTCTATCTGCAACTTGTCCCTGTAAAATTGTCCTGGTAAAACTGCCATACACACACATAATACCACACCTCTCCCCCTTCCTCACTTCCTCCTTCCTTCCCTCCTGCCCTCTCTCCCTCTTTCCCTCTCTCACTATCTCTGCTCTTAAGTATCCTCTCTTTCTTGTCTATTCTCCTTAGAGTATATCCTATTGTGACTCATTCTGTCAAATCTTTCTGATTGATCACTTTGTCTGCCCTTGATTAGACATCATTGTTTGGGATTAAAGGGGTGTGTGTCTACATTCCAGTTATATCACAGAGACCTAGAAGTTCTTCTCATATGTGATCCCTTGCCCTGGCAGCCATATAGTTAGATTAAAATTCCTCTATATCCATCAATAAAAAGAGATAGAGCATTAATACATACAACAATATAGAGGAATTCTAAAAGCATTATGCTGTTTTGTTTTGTTTTTATAAAACTAATCTCATACATTGTTCCACATATCCATGACATTCTGTGAAAAGTTAACTAGGGAAATGATAACAGATCAGTGGCTCTCAGGGGTAAAGTTGGAGATGAAAAATTAAAACTGGCACAAAGACTGGTATGGTAGCCACATGCTTGTAACCCTAGCCCATGGGAGGCAGACACAAGGTGATCATCTCTAGTTCAAGACCACATCATGAACTACATAGGGAGACCCTGTCACCAAACAAGAACAAAAATCAGGAAAATGGAATTTGTAGGTGAATTGATGTTGCAGCCTCACTGACTCTCAAATCTTAGAAACTGGAGCTGAGGAGACAGCTCAGCAGCTAAGAGTGCTTGCTACACAAGTGTCAGGCCCTAAGTTCAAAGTTCAACCACCTACATAAAACCACAGGCATTACTGTGCACCAGTGATCTCAGGGATATGGTGGCAGAGACAGAATGACTACAGTTCAGTAAGATAAATCTGTGTCAAATAAATAATGTAGAAAATGATAGAGCAGGATGCCCAACGTCTTCCTCTCTCTATATGCACAGGCTCTTATATGCAGGTGTCACACACAGACACACACACACGCTGGCAAGCTGGCTGAGCAGGTAAGATGGTTGTGGCTCACAACCATCCGTAATGAGATCTGATGCCGTCTTCTGGTGCTCTGAAGACAGCTGCAGTAAATTACTCTGGACCAGAGCGAGCAGCAAGCAGGGCCGGAGTGAGCAGGACCAGAGCGAGCCAGGGCTGGAGTGAGCAGGGCCAGAGCGAGCCGGGGCTGGAGTGAGCAGGGCCAGAGGTCCTGAGTTCAACAGCAGTCACACACATGATGACTCACAGCCATCTATACAGCTACAGTGTACTCATACACATAAAATAAAATAAATCTTTAAAAAAAGAAAGACACACACACACTTAAACTGAACTTTACCATACATGAAAATTTTAAATGAATATTATATATTCACAAAAAATGTATTTCTAAAGATATTTTATTCTCATGTGAATAACAAAGTCTAGATAAATAGAATATTTTCATGTTATAAATGAAGCAACAGGCATACAGTAAATGAGTAATCGTACAAATTATATGTGGTAGGACCAAAACTGGAAAACAGATATACTAATTCTACTTCAAAGGCATCCTTTGAATTTCCTCATGTCTCAGTCAATCTTATGGAGAAAATATGTTCCTAAAATTCAAAGAGAAGCATATATAAGGACAGAATAAAAAGAAAAAAATATTGTTATTAGAATATGAAAACTTAGGATTTGGCTGTGATCCTTAAGGAATTAAAAGTTCCTCACTGAAGAAGTCTGACTTGTGATCCACAGACAACAAATAATGATTCCTTCCATGGAACCTTAATCTTTTAATACTGAGACAAGACCTTAGCAGATAACCTTTGCAATGACTGCTCCAATAAAACATCATTGGTCTTTAGCACTGCCCTGGACAACAGGGCAGTTTCAATTCACAATGGGTTTTGCAGCTTTAAATAAACATTTTCAAGTCCCAAATACTACTATCACCCAAAGGTAGAAAAACAAGAGAAAAACCTTTAAAAATAGCTTTTCAGTTTCAAAAATCAAAGGAAAAAGAAACATCCTGTAACAGTTTCTCTAACAAAAACATTTTAAAAGTTCATCTGTACTAAAAATAGTATACATCACCTAAAAACAATGGTGTGGTTTCTTCTAAAGTGGTTGCATTAGGATCTGCTCCAGCTTCCAAAAGAATCTGTGTGATTTTCCAATGTCCTTGACTCACAGCAAGATGTAATGCACAGAAGCCCTCAAAAGTCTTTGTCTTGATGTAGTTTTCAGATGAATCTGTGGAGGAAGGGAAACCCATTATCCAAAAGACTATCAGTCCTACTTCTTGGGCATGAAAAACAAAGACTATATGGGAAACTGAATGAAACAGTAAAGTACCAGTGAGTCAAGGAACAGCTGTATGCGTGTGAACAGCCCTCTGGTATTCTTGCCACAGAAACTATGCTCAAGTACCATTACCACTCTAGAGGCAATGGGACCTGGGAGAAAGAGGTCGATAAATAAGGACTAGAGTCTCATGCAACAGCCAACTTCATTCATAGCATTAGACAATCAGACAATACTCTGAGGGTTAAGAAGAGTCACATTAGTGTACAATTACAAGGACAAGCCACACATGGCAAAACTTATTTTTCTATAGGAGCAATAAACAGTTGTAATAAATAATCACTCCAGTAAATTCATTCCTATCCACTAAACCTGGGAGGAGCAAGGAACATAATACCATGTTCTAAAGAAACTGACATCACAGGACTCTTGTCTTGTTTTCTTGGAGTTTTCTCACTAGCAGTCAGAATTTTCACACAACTTCAGGTTTTACAACTCTTAACTTGTGGAGCTGAAGAGGGAAGTGGCTGATTTAATATAGATACACTGTCAAAGATTTGCTTAAGCAAGACACTGAAATATTAATGAATGTGATTTTATTTCCCAATTTACTTACAATTTTCAATGAGGAAAATCTCTAGTATTACTTCCTTCTATTCAGTTTTTAATACTTTTTTATTCAACTTCACATGTGCACATGTGTAAGGAAAAGGGAGTGAATACACATATGTGAACATTGTTCAGAGGCCAAATAACAACCTCAAGTGTTGTTCTCTGGAACACCATTTATCTTCTCTGAGAAAGGGAACTCACAAAAGGGAGTTCATCTGTTAGGTGTGAATCACAGCACAGCCTGCTTTATACTCCATTCTCAGGAAAAACCTTGAGTGTAAGATTAAAGTGTTCTCAATTTAATAGCTGATAAAACAAACTGAAGGATTACAATGCCCCAGCCTCTATCAAACAGTGGATTTAGTTGTGGGAAGAATTTGAAGCAGGACTTGTTTGACTCTAAAATCTATGTGGGAGCCTAGCTTTGTCCCTATATGAATCCCAAGTGAGAATTTAAATCTTTATTCTGCTAGTTATGGAAGCTTTTATCTCCTGAGTATGAAAGCTGTCTTTTTCTGTCAAAGAGAGGATGGAGCATGAGGTAGATGATAGAAGTTGGCTTTTAGTTGAGGATATGGTCTCTGCTGTTGTGTTTCAGGAATATCCTCAATGGCCACCGCTGCTGCTGCTTCCTCCTCTTCCTCCTCCTCCTCCTCCTTCTCTTCCTCCTCCTCCTCCTCCTTCCTCACTCTCCTCATGGGTCCTGCCTCAGAACTCAAGCCCAGGAACCTTTGTTCTGACCCACTCTCTTCTCCCAATCCCAGACTGTAGGCATCTTTATTGACCAATCAGGGATAACTTGGGTATAACAAGGTTTACATAACATTATTTGGTGTATGTGAGGATCTCCTCATCGGGACAACCAGATCTCATGGGCCAGAAGTTAGCATTTGAATACATAGTGATACCAGACCAACTTCCTACAATTCCCTCTTTTAATCTAAATAAAGAGGTTCTTTCTCTTACAACATACAGTAGGAACAATTGTGACATAATCTATGGTGTAATATTTATAGTCACACCATATTAAATATATGGTGTAAAATTTATCCATTATAAATCTATATTTATATTGTATTCAGTCTACTTAAACTTGGCAACTTAGAAGAAAGTATTCTATTATCTATCCCATCTTGGTTAGTTTAGAGTTCTGTACATAAATCATTTTCTCATTATCATCTTAAGCATTTAAATTCTCTTTTATAACTTACAATTACCATCCTTAAAACACCATTTATAATTTCCCTCAAACCGTCACTAAACATCTTCTAGGACTCTCTAATCTTTACTTATCATCCTTAAAATAACTTGACTCCAAAATATTTTCTTAGACCCTTTATAATTAAAGTTTAGTTGTGAAACTATCACTATCTGGTTTTCAATCCCATCAGAGACCTGAGAAGGAATAAATATTACCTGAATAAGTAGCAAACTCAGACAAGCAGCTTCCAAGGCTATAGAAAAGGCAAAGAAATGGCTGCCTGAACAGTTCCCCTGAATTGTCTCTATAATATTGGTGTATCCATCTTTAGCCTTCTGGCCTAGAGTATCTGACAGACATTTTTGTGAAGCAGGAAATATAAAGAATTTGCTTACTCTGTCTTGG
The DNA here is from genome assembly GCF_008632895.1 of Mastomys coucha. Classification (NCBI taxonomy): domain Eukaryota; kingdom Metazoa; phylum Chordata; class Mammalia; order Rodentia; family Muridae; genus Mastomys; species Mastomys coucha. The sequence continues at coordinate 574,297 of NW_022196905.1, forward strand.
CAGAGTTCAGAAGTAGACTTTGCCTGTGTTTGTTTGTCCATTTTGGACAGCATTCTGTCTGTAGAGGGAATAAGGCATTTTCTTTGCCTAGTGGCAGCTTGCTACATTAGAAACCATCTCCTAATGGAGATTCTTCAGTATTCATCCTTTTTTTTTTTTCAAAGAAAAATAGGGTGCTGCTAGGAGCTGACATGTCTCAATGTCAAAAAGACCTTAAATTAATAAAAACATCTTTAAATGCTATATTCTGAGCCTCTAGGTTTCTGAAGACCATCTATCTATTCATGGTATAACTGAACAAGCAAATGTTGCTTGTTTCTAGATATTTATTATCTGTTCAACCATGTGATACTGTAGACTAGTATCTGACATGACCATGAATTTGACTGTCTGACTATTAACTTGTATTTCTTGACCATCCCTAACAGTTTACAGTAGCAGCTGTTAAAAGGACTAGGACTAAACCTTATATTTTTAAATGAGTTGCACAGGCACAACAGCTACACAAGTGTTGAAACATACATAAATTACAATATACCAAAATCAACCTTAAACATTGTATCAAAATCCAAAGATTTATACTAATGAAAACCTTAAACCTGTATCAATATATAATAATCCATACTAATGCAAACAAAAATGACATTGTTTGAGAATAGCAATAGCTAAATTGAAGAGTAGATTCAATAATCTACCCTTTATACTATTCTTCCTATATGATTATCTCGATACCCGCCTTTTCTTCTCAACCTTTTATCTAAGAAAAAAGGTTAGAGAAAAGGGGAAAAAACAGAAAAGTCCCTGGGTCTAAGCTCCCCATTGTATCCTTCCTTCCCAAGACCATAACTATTTTGTAACCATTCTCTTAAATGACAATATATCCATAACTCATAGAATGACCAAAACTATCTACCCCAACCTAAGAGATTCGGACGACGGTCTTTTTGAAATTAGTTCCTGGTTATCTGGGGCATATTTCTTTTGGGGGCCCAAGAAAATTGGAAAAATGGTTAAATCTTAAGAAAGCCAGCTGCGACATTTCTTGTCTAGTCCTTGGGTGCTGTGAAAGTTTAGATATTTGTAAAGTCTGAGATGGATCAGTCTGTCAGGCTGGACAAAGTAGGATGCTAGTACAATTTTGTCAGAGTCTCAGCATCCTCCAGGATGAATCTTATTAGATCCTGTTCCAACCTACTGGCATTTGGTCCTTTTGTTCTAAAAAGATATAAACTTTTAAATATAACATGCATTTTTGTAATAACAATGTAGGGAATGTAAAATGCACACAGATCAGATAAAGATCAAATTTGTGTTCTTTGTTTGAACAGGTGAAAGACATCTATCTTTCTTGAGCTAGTTTGGATTGTAATGAAAATTGCAATATAAATTTTTATCTACACCATATGAAAGGATGGCATGATGAGTCTTGAGGACTATGTAGCCAACAAAATCCATTGGCTATGTACAGCGCAAGTTCTTGCTTGAGACATACACATCCCAGTAAGTTTCAGAGTAGTTTAATAAAGAGTTGGTATTACACATTACCCATTTGGGTCTTTTGATTTTTCTTTTGCTCTTGTCAGTAGCCATAATCTTCTGGAGGTCTCCCACTATCAATTCTGATCCTTAATATTTTGGATTGGATGCCCAAAGCCTTTTCTCCTTTTCTGTTGACACAAACATAAAGCCTTTCTCCCAACATAATATCCCTTTTGTCCAGCAGTTTGAAGTATAAGTATACACTGATCCTATCTGGCAGCCCCATTTCATGCCCGTCTGTTCCATTTCGACTTTTTTTTCAAAGAGTATATACAATATCACTATTATCATTGAACATATGATCATTTTTATGTTGACAAAATCAAAACAAAACTATACAAAGTCTAAATAGCCTTCTCTACAGTGATACATATTTGTGGGTCTGCATTTCTACCTTGCTGCAAGGGTGTCCAAACCCGCTGACGTGCAGCTCAGGAGGCAAAATGCAGGGGCATTAGGCTGTGTCAGGGAAGGCAAAAGACAGTGTAAGATAGGGTTCCAACCCATATTTTTCCAGGTGAGAAACAGCAGGGGCTGGGATAGATGCTGTAGTTCTCAAACTCCTGGGCACTCAGATACCACTGGAACCTCATGGAGTTGGGAACAGTGGTTGCCATCCTCCAGTGTATCCTCAATGGGGAGCTCAAGGAGTTACGAATAGGAGTCAGCAGGACAGGGCACAATCCAACTTAGCTACAAGTGAGTGCCAAGAGACTTAGGCATGGCTCCTGTATGAGGAAGGCCAACCCCATTGTGGTTCTTGATGAAGGAGACAGAACTTGCTTGTCCCAACTGTTTTATTCATGGTAGATGAAGATGCATACGTCTTACTCAGGGTGGACCAGAAATTAAATACCTTTTGCAGGAAGAAATGCCCAGGAATGAAAAGCTCATTGGTTAAACACTCGAGGTCTATCTAGATACCTCATTAGCAAGGAGAAGTCCAGGTTCTATGCTATATGACTGGTTGTCATGGTCCTCTTAGTATCGTGCACCACCTGGCTGGGTGGCTGGGAGCTAGTTTGAACTCCTGCCATTCTCAATTACAAGACTCACTGGGGTTCTGAACTTGTGACTACCTTAGCAGTCCTTCTATGTGGTGGCACACTCCACTGTCCCATATATAGTTATTATTATCTATTAAGACAGGGTTTTTCTGTGTAGCCCAGGTTGTCTTGAACTTGCTCTGTAGATCAGGCCTGCCTGATTCACAAGGAACATATCTGTCTCTGTCTTTGTTTCCTTTAGCAAATCTTACCAGCAAGTGCCACCACAACCAGCTCAAGTATATTTTAAGTATATTATACCTTTTTAAATGTCTGAGCTCTGTATTTTGTGCTAGGCTAAGCTGTCATTAGTTGTCCCATGGGAGCCCCACATCTTAAGGAAACTGTTTGGCAGTTCAGAACAGCATGACACCCTATTTCATGTTAACTCTCATGAGTTCTTGTCAGAAAAAGTAAATAGAATATATAGGTATGGATGGATGTGGGGGTTGGAATAAGATAAAATGTGGAGGAGGAGGGGTGTATTTGTTGGGGTTCTCTAGAGTCACAGAACATATGGAATGTCTTTCTATATTGAGGGATTTATTATGATGACTTAAAGTGTATAGTTCAACTCCCCAACAATGGCCAGCTGTGAATGGGAAGTCCAAGAATCTAGTAGTTGCTCAGTCCCACAAGGCTAGTTGACTCACCTAGTCAAGTCTTTACAGTAGGTTCCAACAGATGTGCTGGCAAGTAAATGTAAGCAGGCAAAGAAGAGTGAATCTTCCTTCTCCCAATGTCCTTATGTAGGTCTCCAGCAGAAGGTGTGGCCCAGATTAAAGGTGTGTACCACCATGCCTGAATCTGGGACTTGCTTTGTCCCAGGCTGACCTTGAACTCAAGAGGTCTCCCTGCCTAGTCTCCTGGGATTAAAGGCATGTACTACCTTGCCTGGGTCTAAGCTTTTCATGGCCACTATGCCTTAAGATCTATATCTCAAGATCCAGGTCAGAAACTTGTGTCTTCCAGCCTCAAGATCGGGATCACAGGTGAGCCCTCCAATTCTAGATTGTAGTTCATTCCAGATAAAGTCAAGTTGACAACCAGAATAGCCATTACAATCCACCCCTTATCGATTTGACAAAAATAATATCTCATGTCCACATGAAACAACAAGGTCATGAATACAACTAACAGGATATAACGATTCCTCAGACAATCACAAACGCATTTGTGAATTTACAAATCCTTAGCTGGTGTTTATAACTACCTTCCTCTACTACCCATTCTGTATTTCCTCCACCCTCTGCAAGCACCTCAGCAGGTCTTGGCTCTTTTCCTGGAGGATTGACCCATTCCTTCATTCCTGATGGGTCTGCACCCTTTGTCATCCTGCTTGGATTAGGCTGTTGTAATTTCCCATTGACTTTAATCACAGGACATGGCAGTATTAAGAGACGCCCTAAGGGATCTCCTGCACTCCAGACATAATCCTGCTTACCTCCATTGTGAAGAGGCAATCCAATTTCCCCATGGTAATCTGGATCTATCACCCCTCCTAACACTGTTATTGCTTTCTTAGCCTGTTGGTTTAAGGGCATTAAAAGCCCAAAATGACTACGGGGAAGTCTAAGCTTCCAGTTCAATGGAATGTTTGTTGTGGCTCCTAGTAGGAGCACGTCCCTCTCTGGAACCAAAACTTCTAGGCCAGCAGAACCTAGGGTTGTGGGGACAGAAAGCAAAAATTTTCCTAGACAGTAACTAGGAGTGATAGTGAATGGAACTATTCCCTTTTCCACCCCTTGATTCCTGGCTATAGAAGAAACTGTACCATATATCGGATGCTGATTCAAAGCATATACTACCTTCTGAAGAACTCTGCCCCAGCCCTCCATGCTGCTGCCACATAAGGTGGAAAGAGAGACCCAACTCCACAATGTTGTCAACTGCCATGCATGCACCACTGTACACTCACCCTCTCAAACACACATCATGCGCACACATGCCAACACATGAACACACAAACAGATTCAACAATAACTTAAGAAAGGGTTCAGCCAGGCAGAAGGCTATACTCTTGCAATTCTAGCACAAGGTAGGCTAAAACAAAATGATTGTGAGTTCAAGGCTAGCCCAGGCTACAGAGTAAGACTCTAGAAAGAAAGAAGAGTTTCAGAACCTAATATAAATTGGTTTGACGTTTCAATGATTAACTGGCTTCCTTACAACAATGTGTAAACTTTACCAAAAGAATATTTTAGTTTTATACTGAACTCAACTATCACTCTGACTTTCTTGATGAGACTGCTACTTGAAAATGGCTCAGCTTTCTATGAGAGCCTCTGCTCATTTTTCTATTAAAGGCAGAGTAGTTTCTGCACCTCATATACTTACTAAACTTTGAACAATGAAGACATGAAAGACTCCCTAATGGCAAACACTGTGATCACATAAATCTTCCATAAACCTTGTGAGTTCTTGATTACACCTGAGAACTTGGACCATGTGTCAGCCATCTGTGCAGCAGTGACAAGAGTAGAGCTTAACACTCTCCAATGACACCACACTCTACATCTGCTGACACAAAGTGTAGTTTCACTTATGAATAATAAGTTCTCTCATTACTTATTACAGTGATAGGTAACAAACTGTTACTTTGAGTTTTACTGACCACTAAGAGGAAAACAAAACTCCACAGTCCATGGTAGAAGATGATTAAAGATTAAGAACAGAACCATATCTCAGTAAATTCAGCTAAGTTTGGTGAGGCCAAATCTCAAAAGAGCGGATCATAAAGGTCAGAAAAGCCTGTGTCAAGCAGATTACATTAACAAGTTTTATCAATGTAAAACACAGCCCTTGCGTCAATGGGAATAAGAGATATTTCAAGCCAAGTATGAATGACCATGGTCTGGAAACATGGATTAAGGTTACTTTGTTCAAGTATGTAGACAGTCACATGAACTTTTATATTCATAGATTAAAAGCATATTATACATGAAGATATTTTCCAAATGCATTGGTGAAAATATCAGGTATCTGGATTACAGAAAGACAGAAAATGCTCACCACAGGTTTTATATGTTAACTGATGACATTCTTAGCTTTAGGTTGCTGGAAGCTAATAACCTATTAAATTAGTAGACTCCAAAACTTTTACTTAATAGCTAAAAGGATGCTAACCCAGATACAGACGTAGGGGGTTGATAAATGGATATTATTTTTAAAAAACTAAAGATAATCCTAGATAACTGTCTCTCTGTCTGCAACATTCCAGCATGCTACAATCACAATGTTTAAACAGTCCATCAACCTCATAAAATCTATAATCTTAACATGAAACCACTTTTACATAAAACATGTTATTGAGTATAATTAAATCCATATCCCTGGGCCTCACTCAACCATATTTATCGTACAATAAGCTATCTTGGCACTGGGACAAAGTTCAGTTGAGTAAAAGTGTTTGCTACACTAGCATGAGGACCAAGTTTGGAATGCTAGCACTGGTGTCTCCCTGTTTACCACAGCATGAGCTATAAAACTCACTGGCCAAATAGCCTAGCCTAATCAATAAGCTCCAAGTTCATTGAGAGACTCTGCCTTAAAAATTAAGGTGCAGAATCTGAATAGATAGCTGTAACCTTTAACAGGTCAACTTCGCTGACCTGTCAGTGTGCTTTAACTTCACTGAGTTTGGTCTTCTCCATCAAAACAAAATATGTTTTAAGTTTTAATTACTATTCTTAAGAGATCCATTCCACAAAAAGTCTCTAATCTGTAAGCTCCAAATAAGGTAGATTATTTATAAATAATGCCATTCAATGATCTCTCTCTCTCTCTCTCTCTCTCTCTCTCTCTCTCTCTCTCTCTCTCAAGCACACACACAGTTCTTTTGTGAAGGCTAAAGTTATGTTTTGAATTTTAATTATGATGCTTAAGAAATCTATAAAACAAAAATTCTTCTAACCTGTAAGCCCCAAGGAAAGATAACTTCTTGGAATGTTGGGAGCTGTTGTTTATGTAAGATAACAAGCCACATATTTTCACATCTGTAAATCAGGTTGGTTGCCCCAATTGTACAGAATGTACTTGACCACATGCAGGCAGGAGGTACTTAGACAAGAAGTACAACAGAATGTATGCTGGCCCACATGGGACAAAGGCAGGAAGTATGTGGCCTTGTGGATTCTGTCTTTATAAGCACCTGACTAAAATAATTCACAGCCATTGTGTGGGACTCTCCTGGATATAGGCCTGGCCAGTATCCATGGTCCTGGCCAGTATTTAATAAAGCTTGCTTCAAACTTGGCTCCAAAAAATGTGGTAGTGGTCTTATTTTCACGTGATGAGATAATCAGATGTAACATGATCTAAAACAGCAGATTAATAATGTAAATCAAGCATCTGACACATAAAACAGACCACAGTGCCTTCAACCCCCTTTCTGCAATGCAGACCCTTTTACTCAGTAAAATACTGGTTACACTTCATGAGCTGTCCTTGAAGAAGCCAGCCCAGTTGACAGCATTGCTGACTCCTTTGCTGTAACTACTGCTGCCAAGTATAGGTCAAGCTTTGAGCATTCAGTATGCAAAGTTAGGAAAACATGTTCAATACCACATGGGCTTTATTTTCTCAAAAGTGAAATAATCCTGCTTAATGTTTTTTTTTTATTCACTATCTATCTTTCCTCACAACATTACAAGCACTATAAAGAGAGGTACTCTGGTCCATGCTGTACTGCAAATATAAAGTCCAAGTAATTAGAAAATTTCTCAAAAATAAGGATAATGAGAAGTATGTTGTTTTGTTTTTTTTTTAAAGATTAGGGCTGGAGAGATGGCTCAGTGGATAAGAGAACTTGTTGCCCATGAAGAGAACCCAGGTTTCGTTCCCACCATCAACACAATGGCTTATAACCCTCTGTGTCTCTAATTCCATGGGATACAACTTTCTCTTCTGACCACCGAGAGCATCAGGCATGCACATGGTATGCATACACATATGCAAGCAAAGCACTCATATACATAAATAAAAATTTTAATTTTTAAAAAGATTAATCCAAATAAAACACAGTACCACTGTTCCTGTTGTTTATTTCCTTTTCCAGGCCAAAAGAGGGAGAGGAAAAAGCAAAAGGAGAAGGAGAGGGAGAGGGAAAGGAGAAGGAATATATATCATGAGTAATTTCCAAATACAGTTAAAACAGCAGGCTACTCTGACATATCACGTAGAATAATTAATAAAGATAAACAAAGAGGCTAGGCACGGTTGGTGCATGCCTTTAACCCTAGCACTCAGGTGAAGCAGACAAGCAAATCTCTGAGTTCCAGACTACACAGAGTGACAGAGCTAGGCCAGTGAGACACCTTAGAGGGTAAGGACGCTTGCTGCTAGACTGATAGGCTACATTTAATCCCCAGAACCTACATGACGAAAGGAGAATACTGGCCCATCCCTCTGAACTCCTTAGGCATATGATAGTATATGCATGCCTCACACACACACAAATTAAATAAGTGTATAGTAAATAAATGTGGAATAAGTAAACAAAGTATAAATACTTCCAGAATAAAGGGCAATATTTATAGATGTCTAGATGGATCCAAAGCAGAAATCTTAGCATCCTTAATAAGAGAGGTACTTATTTTAGGAGTACAGAAAAGAAAACATATCACTTATTTCCATCTTCCTATTTTCCCGGTTTTGTTTCTATATACAGCCTCCATGCCTTGCATTTACTTTACCTGTATGAATCAGCATCTGCAAACACTCTACAGCATTGTGATAAGCTGCTTCATGAATTGGCATCCATCCCCTGTTATCAGCAACATCCACACTTCGACCTTTTTTGAGCAGTTTCCTTAGAATTTTAACATTGCCTTCTCTGGCAGCGAGTCCAACTGTAGAGCATGTGTCTGAGTAAGCCTCTGTAAAATCCATCCTTTTGATCAGTCTATAAAACAAGGCAGAAAGACAATGCCACAGTCAGTAAAATAACACAGTCAGTAAAATAAAAGAACCAGATATCAGTCCACCATATGTCTCTCACATAAGTTCTTAGCAATATTATTTAAAATATCAAGGGAGTTTTTACCGTCCTATCTTTCTCCCTCAGAAAACGTCTATCAGATCTTTCCAGCAGGCTACCTATTCACACCCCAGCAAAGCACAGTCTACTGCTAAGAGCAGACAACCACTGGTGAATCCCATCTTACTACTCTTTGTGGGAAACAACTAAATCCCAAAAGGCCTTTTAAAATGAAAAGAAAGGATGGAATGGTGTTGGAGGAAAACAAAAATAACAAGGGATGTTTTCCTACTCTTGTTGGTCCTTTCCAGAAGGAGATAAACACTCAGAAGCTCCATCCTTGAAAATGTACCACTGAATGAAACCAGCAAAGTCAACAGACAGCAGCCTTCCTACACAAGTATCAGTGTGTCATCATAATCACCTCCCTTCATAGTTCATTTCATGTTCTCTAGCAATCAAGGCCCAACACAGATCTCAGTATAAGACTCGCAAACTAGTCACATGATTCAGCATTCTCGGGGAAGCCTGAAGTCCCACGGAGCAACCTTCTCAGTTCTACTGTCATCCTAGTTTCCTAATGGCCCTTGGGGGAGGAAGGTTGAAAATGCCAGCATATCCAGCCCAATACTGATGAAACTTTCTAGAACCATATTCTAAGCAACTTTTTTTTTTTTT
>NW_022196905.1:583695-604387 GCF_008632895.1 Mastomys coucha
AAAAAAAAAAAAAAAGGTTTAAGCAATAGAAATTTAAACTTGAATAAATTTAAACCTATGCATGGTCACCTTTAAAATAAAACTTAAAACTACAAATGTAGAAGTTCATTCTATAGCAAGCAAATTTCTAATGTCAGCTATAAATAAATTAATCTCATCGGGTCAAATGCTCCATTAGAGTAAGTGAAGATATTTATTACTAAACACACATTAAAATTTTCAATTAACAATTATTTTTTAAGCACCAGTTAAGGATCAGCAATGAGGACTATACAGTCACACAGATACTATGTCAAGTTGTTTACAGCCTCAGAGGAAGGTTAAGTATATGTGATCCAACACAGAAAATGTACATTTTGATATGAAGTAAAACAAAATGAAAACCATATAAATTAAAGAAGAATCTACTACTTGGTGAGGGATGTGAGTTGTTCCATACATAACAGAGAACATTTCAAAATGAGCCAACAGGCAAAAGAGCATTCCTAGACAAAAGGAAAATCATAAACGAAAAGGAGGTGAGTGAGCAAGGGAAAGGCGCAACGTGTGTAGGAAGCAGATCACTTTGGAGGAAAGATTGGAAAAACAAAGAGCAGTAGAAAACTAAGACTAAAGAGCAGCTTAAGGCCAAACTGGAGGGACTGAAATACTAACTTATGCTGAGCCTTGTAACTTCTTGCCAAAATAATTATATGTATAAAAGAAAACAAATAAGATACTGATAATGTATTAAGTGTGTTTATTTAACAAAGGAAAATATATTTCTATCCTGAAAACATACACAAGGGTACAACTATAAAAATATTTAAAGAACACCAGCTAGGCAAAAATATGTAGATATGATTCCCTTTCCAATGTACTGGCTTCTGTCTTAGTTACAAATAATGTTAGTGAATTCAAAGCAATATATAATAACCTAAAAAAAATAAGAAAACTTAGTAATATCTCTGAGCTGTATAAAAGAAACACAAGTCCAGAAAAACTATGCTGTAAGTACAGCAACCTTCCTTCCCACCTCTAACACCAACTAGTCAACATAAGCTGTTTCTAAGACATCACCTGTTATAATGCCTACCTGTTCTCTAGTGGCTGCAGAACAATTTTAAGAAAATTAAGAAAATTTGGATATAATAGATATTTGATAATACAATTTTAACAATTTTCTTACATTTTTTTAAAGATTTACTTTATTTATTTTATGTATATGAGTACACTGTAGCTGTACAGATGACCGTGGGCCATCATGTATGTGGCTGCTGGAAATTGAACTCAGGACCTCTGCCAGGCCCGCTCACTCCAGCATAATTCACTGTAGCTGTCTTCAGACGCACCAGAAGAGGGCGTCAGATCTCATTATGGGTGGTTGTGAGCCACCATGTGGTTGCTGGGATCTGAACTCAGGACCTTCGGAAGAGCAGTCAGTGCTATTACCCGCTGAGCCATCTCGCCAGCCCAATTTTCTTACATTTTAAAAGAGATGTATAAGAGTATTTAGAAGGGCTGGCGAGATGGCTCAACGGGTAAGAAAACTGACTGCTCTTCCAAAGAACCTGAGTTCAAATCCCAGCAACCACATGGTGGCTCACAACCACCCTTAATGAGATATGATGCCCTATTCCAGTGCATTTCACAACAGCTACAGTGTACCTATTTATAATAATAAATAAATCTTTAAAAAAAAGTATTTAGAAGAGTATTTAGTAGTAAAAAGTTATAACACATGTACCTTACTCCAAATGCACTGTTGGTAAATACTGATGACAAGTTTACCATGGGAGGTACATGAATAGTAGTTACACTTTCATAATTTTTCTGTTATGTGAATTATATATAGTTATTAAGAAAAATAACCATGCCAAGCATTGTGAAACGACAACTTAGAAAAACTATGGAAAGAAGTGCTTATCCTTAAGCTGAGCTTCTTTGTAGCAGCTTCTGTTGACTGCTTTTCAAGAAATATTCTCTGAGGGCTGGAGAGATGGCTCAGTGGTTAAGAACACCGACTGCTCTTCCAGAAGTCCTGAATTCAATTCCCAGCAACCACATGGTGGCTCACAACCATCTGTTATGGGGTATGGTGCCCTCTTCTGGTGTGTCTGAAGAGAGAGCAATGGTGGTGGACTCATATGCATATACATATATATACACACACATATATATGTATATATATGTACATATATATATATATATTCTCTAAACCTATGTGTGTTAGCATTCTCCTCTAGTAATGCTAAAGATCAAAAACAGAAATACACACAAATGGGCAATCACCCAACATTTCTAGTCTTATACCTCCAGAAAGAACCATGATGGCTGAAGTGAGAAACAGCACTAACTCAACAGATGCTATCATTTCTTAGAATGTTTGACCTCTTGGAGAGATGCATGAAACAAGTTTCTCCTCAGAAAAATACAAATCCAAGCCAAATTTTGTACAGTTTCAGTAGTTACTGCTTCAGCTCTTTCAAAAGCCTGTATATGAGTTCAGTGTTAGGAACCTTTACCTAGAGTATATATTTTAAAAATCTCTACAACTTAAGGAGATTGTTTTGCTTCCTTACTATTATATATAGTATTATATATACTATAGCAACATTTAGGACATCTGCTTGCTTTTCAGTGGGGTGCCAATCAAAGACATAAAACAAAATTCTGGTCTTTTTTGGGATGGGGAGTGTGTATATATCACTTAATTTTCAATTTTGGGGAAATTCAAATACATAATATATTATAATCTTAAGAATACAAAGAACACAGCCCAAAGGAAGACTGAGAAAAAAATGTTTCCCAATAGTCACCAGTGGTTCTACAGATTTTCCCACTAGTGTTTTTATCTAAAATTTAAGATGTCCTGCCATAGTTCTGCAAGAAATCAACTGTCTGATGGGAAGGCAATGAAAACACTTAATAGCTAAGAAGGAAAAACAATACATTTGAAACTAAATATAAGAATCCTCCTCAACCATCCAAATTAAGTGTTCAGTAAAGAATATTCATTATCCTTAAAGTTTTTCATTAAACAAAACAGCACTCATTCATCTGAGAAAAGGATTCTATATACAGCATTGTAAAAACCATTAGTGAAGTATAAGTAATAGGAGAACGTACCTGCTCTTCTCTGAGCCACAGGGATTAAGAATGAACACGATTGTTCTTTGAAGTTTAACTATGTGGTAAATTTCAAAAGTGGGAAAAATGGCTGAGGTGCCTATTTAATGTCAAAATTGACATTGGCTGCCAAGTTCTTCCTGCATCCTTCAGTCCCTACCAGTTTCAGGACCCTTCTGCTGGCATACCCCACCCCCTACTCTAAACTTTTCCAGTCCAAGGGCTGGGCTGACCTTCTACCCAGCAGCCCTTCCTTATATAATCCAACCAAATCCCCTTTGGGCCTCCTGGCTGCTGCACCTGGTCCCCCTCTCTCATCTCCCCTTTCCCTCTCTCTTCTCACATCGCACAGCTCAGTTTGGTCTTGTCCACTGTGGACTCTTCCAGATGTCTCTGACTATATAAAAACCTCTCTCCTCCATCATACCAAGGCGCAGTCAGTCATATTCTTTTCCTTTCCCCCCAACCCCCAAATCCGGTAAGCAACTTCCATTAGAATCCAGTTGCTTTTTCACAGACATAAAACTACTGTTGTAAAATTTCTGTTGTAAAATTACTTCCTGGATCTGCTACTCCGGCTGCTGTTACATGTGGGCAGCTAGTCAATTTTCAAAACATAACAAAATGCCCACGTGGCCATACGTATGCCCTATAGGACAGGAGTCCTGCTTTTTCTCCTCTTTTAATTCCCACTAGAAAAAAAAAGGTGGGAGGGGTACTGAGCCAACTCGAGTCATAACACTCTAAAGAATTGTGGGTAATGTAGTCCCCTGCCTCCCATTCCCTAGCCCTACCCCTCCCGCACCGAAAACCCAGTGTGCTTTGCGCCACACATCAGACGCGGCCGGCGAGCCTGGCACTGCCCCAGCAGCCGGTTACTCCCCTTGGTAGCAGTCCCGTTCTGAAGTCCGGGTGCCGGTCAGGGTCCAGAAAGATGTGGGTGTTTGGTTATGGGTCCCTCATCTGGAAGGTGGACTTCCCCTACCAGGACAAGCTGGTTGGTTACATCACAAACTACAGCCGGCGCTTCTGGCAAGGTAGCACTGACCACCGCGGGGTCCCCGGCAAGGTAAGGAGCCTCATGCCCACCTACCCAACAGAGCACTGGAATAGGATAAAGCTCTCCTCAACTTCGTTGGCCACCTGCCCTTGCCTTTCTCCAGAACTGGACATCGTTAGGCCGCTTCTGAAGCCAGTAATTAGTTTCTAAAGCAGAAGGCACAGGCACAGGAGCTCGCCTAAGGCTGAAGTGCCCTTGTCTTGGCAACCTCTGCCACCTCACAAAATTAATAAAGTTGAATTTTCATGTCACCACATGGTCAGTGTGGCCAGGTTTTTACTGCTCTGGATTTATATGTGCCTGTAAATTTCCAATTTATGTTTCCAATGTTTTAGTTTTAAAATGCCTAAGATCACGAAAGAACTAGTTTCCAGTCATTTCCAATTTTTATGCTCATGGTGATTACTTTGATAAGTATAAGCAAAGTTATGGGAGGTTTGCAGTTCATGCTGAGTAATACAGTGAAAATCTCCATTACTTTAGTGGTTCCTTCTCCATAGTTCTCTTGAATTATTAATGTAAATACAAATCATTTGATCTGTTTTTCAGTCCGGTCATAGAAGGCATTCAGCTCACTAGGGGTTCAGAGTGTTAGAGGCACCTCACTGTTTGCCTTGGCTGCAAAACAACTAATCTGTGAAATAAAGAAATATAACAAGTATGAAGTAACTAGTAACTTCTTTGGTTAACATCTAACCTTTGGAGTACTCATTTTGAATGCTTATATGTTCTCTAAAACACTTAAAATAAGCCTAGTCTGCTGGCATAAATTTGTAATCCGAAAGAATATCACAAGTTCAGTATCTGCCTGGACCTCAAACTCAGAAGGGAATTTGGGAATATAGCTTAGTAGTAGAGTTCTTACCTAGCACATAAAAGACCCTGAGTTCAATTCCCAGCACCATTTTAAAAAAATACTCTAAAGCATAATATTCTGAAATACTGGAAACCAGATATCAGAAGAGGATTTTTTAGGAAGGGAAATATCACGGTTCTGAAATAGTTTGTACCTGCTCAAAAGACACAGGCTTTAAATCAGGAAAAGCACCTGAGTTAGAACCATTCTAACTAGAGTTTGTCAATTAAGAATTATGGTAGACTTTCCTGGGCTAGTTGAACCCAAACAGAGAGCAATTGTTTATTTACACCAACAGAAACACCATAACCAAAGAATTACCAAGACTATTATAAAACAATATTTAAGACATTAAAGAATTAAATAGACCATAGCAGGAAGTCTGTATCCAAAAACCATGCCTACAATTCATTCCCTGGTGCAGCAAAACTGTCAACTCTCAGCTTAGCTATGATGGAGGTAAAATCCTTTGGTGATGTGAGGGACATTCTTCAATGGATCTGTTACTTACAGCCTTATTACAATAAACTCTAATGTCTAAAAATTGTCCTTATTTTGGGCTTGTACCACAGTAAGAGCCAATATTTTAAGCTCTACTAAATAGCTAACAAACAAACAAACAAAAAGACTTTATATATTTATGTTCATTTAAGAAAATACTATGGCAGGCATGGGGAGGGGAGAGGCAACAGGGGTTTGTTTTTGTTGTTTTTGTTTATTTCTTTGTTTTTTGGAGGGGAAACTGTGAAAGGAGAAATTTACATGTAAATAAAGAAAATATCTAATAATAAAAAAAGAAAATACTAGTAGTGATGTATTATTTTGAAATATACAGTTAATATGTTTGGAGTTATTTAAATTTTATATTGAGAAAAACATGTATTTTCAGTATTGCTGTAGACAAGCATCTACATAAGACTGTTAAGTTGACTGTGTTTTATATCAAACAACTTTTATAATTTTTATTGTTATGTTTTATAAATTTTAAAGGATATGAAAAAGTTAAAATAAGTAAAATGCCTTGTAGATATCAATTTTGATATATATAACCTTAAACTAGGTTTTCATTTTAATGACCACATATTAAGAGGGCAGGTACGTACGTGATTATGACTACATATTTTACTGCATAGGCTCAATCAAAGGGTGTGCTTCTTACATAGCACATTAAGATATGTGTACTGTCAAGCACACTGCTGGTAAAAAAAATTATCTAATCAATGCAGTATTTCTTTAAAAGTCTATGGTTTTCAGATTTTGTTGTCAGTGGTGGTGGTACTGTTTGTGTGTATCAATTTTAAAAAGTAAGGCCTAAGACCCCAGCATAATGGTACACCCCTTTAATGCCAGTACTTGGGAGGCAGAGGCAGAGGCAGGTGGATCTCTGTGAGTTAGAGCCAAAAGTACATAATAAAACCCTATCTTTGGGAAGATGGGATCAATGGTTCTTTAAAAGGAAAAGATGATGTTTTAATTATATTTTTAATAAATAAGGCCAGTAATGTGGTTCATCAAGTAAAGGACAAAACTGACTCCTACAAGGTATCCTCTGACCTCAACACACAAGCCATGGCACAGGTGTGCACATATAAAGAAATGTTGAAAAATATAGTAAGAGATCTATAAAGGCCAACGTTTCTTTGTGCTTCAGCTTACTAAAACTTAAGAAAGGGAGATGCATTGGCTAATAATTTTACACCTTTCATTTCAAAACAACAAAAAAAAATCCATCCCTGAAAATTAAAGGAACTATTTAGCACTAAATATATTCCAAATACAGTATTCTGTTAAAGAACTAGACAAAGCATCCTAACTTGACCTAACATTTTGATTTACACTTGTCTAAATGTAACTATCTGGACAAAAATATAGAAGACTATTCCAGATCTATTCAGCAACTTGGAATGGCTCAGATAGTTCTTAGGATATAAGCTGTGTTTTTACAAAAATATGTACCCAGTAAGTTAGTTAGAAGAAAGTCAGCTATACAGATGTAAGGCTTATTTCATATAGTGTAGTAGAGAGAAGAGTTTGCTTGAATTTCCTCATTAAACTTTAATTTCTTCCTAGGTTTCTGTTTATTTATAGAGAAAGAGTCTCACTATGTATTTCTGGCTGATATAGAAGTCACTCTGTAGACCAATCTGACCTCAAACTCAGAGATCCAACTTTCTCTGCCTCTCAGAATGCAGGGATTAAAGGCCTGTGCCACCATACCTAGCTTCTAAATTTACTTAAGTATATCTGTATCACAAAATGATTGTTTCTCAGCAAAGGAAAGATTTGAATGAAGAGAATTTTCTCCAAAATTATAACTGCAAAAAAATGAAGCTTGTTTTATTTTGTTTTGTTTGCTGTAGGGTCTTGTATAGCCCAAGCTGTTTTGAAACTTGCTATATAGCAAACATGATCATGAATTCCTGATTCTCCTCCCTCCACCTCCCAAGTACTCTAGAATAAACGTGTATATCATCACATCTGGCAAAGGAATCGTTTTAATTTGAAAAAAAATCAGAAATACTTACTAAATCCTTAACTTTCCTAGATTAAAAGCATTCCTCATCATCCAATAAAAGCATCAATCATGACTTATTAATAAAACAACTCCCAGTCCTACTCAGTTTCAAAGAACTCTTCTTAGCCACAGATGTTGATGCAGACTTGTATCAGATCACTGAATTGAGGAGGCTGAGGCAAGAGGATTGCCACTTTGTAGCCAGCCTTGGCTACACAGCAAGACACTGTTTTCTCAAAAATGAAGAAGGAAACGAAAATGGCAGCTTGTAGCTCAGCTAGTGTTAACCCTCCTACCACACAAACTGGTTGTGTGAGAAAATCTCATTCCTACACTCAGGAGATAGAGTGAGTACATCAGAAGTTAGATCTAAATCATCCTTAGCTACACTGTGAATGGCTGGCAAGTCTGAGCTACACAAGACCCTATCTTTAAAAAACTAAATAAATAAACTAAGAAAAGAAACCTTTCTTCAGTTTCATTGCTCCCTTATTAAAAGAAAATTTTTAGAAACATACTGTTTTTCAGAAATGTTCAAATATGTGACAGTAAGAGTTATATAAAGAAGACTTTTAAGTAAGTCAATATACTTTGATGAGAAAGGTAGGAAGGAATGGGATTCCTAGTTTAGCAAAGCACCTTTGTTTTATTCTCTAGAATAGCACAACCTTGAAAGATTTAAAGCCAGAAAGCTATTTTTGGCTTTCACTGGACTAGGAGGAAGCAAAATCTGCAAAAGACAGAGAAATCTCTAAGGAGACAACCGACTGATCGAAAAGAACCAAACTGGGCTGAAGAGATGGCTCTGAGGCTCACACTGTTCTTGTAGAGCACCCAAGTTCAGTTCTCAGCACTTAACAATGGGCAGCAAGCACACGCCTGTAACTCCAGCTCCCAGGGGATCTGCTGCCCTCTTCTGGCCTCACATGCACATGCCCCCACAGACACATAGTTTTTAAAATATTTACTTATTTATAGGGGGAGAGGAGTGTATATACACAATTTTAAAAAGACAAAACCATCAAGAACTGGATCAGCTAGGCAGAAGGGGAATGAGCTGAAGTACAAAATGTGTCACCCTCACTGCAGGTATTTCTTTCTTTGCATTTTATTTCATCCTCCTTCCACTGTAATCACTATACATTTTACCAACCTGATATTCCCAAAATACTTCTTCTATCATAGCAATCACCTGCTACCCAAGTGCTACAGGTTTTAATTTCTAATTTCTCTCACATTTTAATGGCTTCTTGTTTCCATTGTTCCACTAACTTCAAGTTAGTGTTTTCACAAGTTCTGCCTTTGTTTTTTTAGCCCAAGGTCCAAGATATGCAAGTATCTATTTGTACTACTAACCGCACCTCCACTCCCTCAACTCTGCCTCTCACTTTACAAACCTGACTCTATGCAATCTCCAATCATCTTTCTGAATTGTCTCTCTTACACTGGGGAACCCTCTGCTGCAAACAGCAGTCTCGGGAGGCTGAGACAAAGGAATTCAAGACAAGCCTGTCTACATAGTGAGTTCTAGGCCAGCCCAGGCTACACACTGAAAACTATCTGAAAAGAAAAACTGATTAATTAATTAGAATCTAATTAATTAAGATGCACATAGGCTACAATAGTCCTGCCAGGTAGTCTGTCTTGTATAAGAACACTGAACAGTTTAAGAAGAAAACAAAAACAAAAAACAACTCTAAGCTAGGCTTGGCGGGCATGTCTATAAGCCTAGCACTTCAGAGGTAGAGCAGGAGTTCAAACCAAGCCTTAGCTACATAGCAAGTTTGTGACCACTCTAGGCTACAAGAGACTTTCTCTCAAAATAGTACATAGATGACAGATAGAAATATACAATGATAAATCTAGTATTAGCCTCTAAATAAGTCAATATAACTTACTTATGAGAGTATAAAAACAGCTACCTTGAAGCACCCTGTGGCATAAATACAAAAGTAAAGGTACCTCATAACTACAGGTAAAAATCACCCATTCATTCACACCTGAGACTGAAGTATAGCCTAGTAGTGGTTCTGAACATGTGAACCTAAGAGTTTCACTAAGCCAGCTAGCATGCTATTATTATAAATACTTAGTATCAGGGTCCAGACCCACAGAATCAGATCTGTTAGATGTATAACGCTTTAACCCACTCCCTTAGACAGATGTAGCAGAACTTTATTCTATGACAAGTTGCTAATGTTTAGTTATTTAATGAACTTTAAATTCAGAAAAAAAAAATACTTTTTTCTGCCTTTTTCAAAACAGCCTGGAAGAGTTGTGACCCTTGTTGAAGACCCTGGGGTATGATATACTTTTTTTTTTAACATAGTTCTAATTAAATAAAATGTTAGCTCTGTATTTTAATAATCAGTGAAATTTTATTACTCATCACAAAATCTGAATTAAACTGAGTCTGAAACTCTTTTCTGTATTGGTTTTGGCAGATTATTTATTTATTTATTCTATATATATACTATATCCAGACCAGTTTCCCCTCCCTCCTTTCCTCCCACATCCTCTCTCCCCCAATCCACCTGTCTTCGATTACCCTTCAGAAACGGACAGGCTTCCCAAGGATATCAAGCAAACAGGCATATCATTGCAGTAAGACTACGCATCTTCCCTAGGCAGGACAAAGCAACAGTAGGAGAAAAAGCAGGCAGAATAGTCAGAGACAGCTGCTGGGACAGTTAGGAAGGTGCACAAGAAGACCAAGCCACCCAACTGTCACAGACAGAACATGAGTTTGAGCTAGGTTTTAGGGTTCGTTTGCTTGTTCAGGTTTGGTGGTTTAGGGTTTTCAAGACAGGGGTTCTCTGGATAATCCTGACTGTCCTGTATTAAAAGCATGCACCATCACCAGCTACTGCCAGGCTTCTTTTCTGTACCAGTGGGAAAGTTACAGTCAGAAGTCAAAAAGCAACAAAATACAACCAAATTATATGTAATCTCCTTTTACGACTTTCTGAGTGAGTTTGGTGACTGAGAATTTTGTGATCCTCTTTAATAGTAATAGGAACAGGCTCCATACATCCTAATTATGACTAAGAATTTAATAGAATTCTTAAAGCACTCTAGAAATTTGCCTGGAATCAGATATTTTTTAGTAAAAACAAAAAATGCTGATTTTATAAACAGCATTTGTAATTTTGAAACAAGTCTGAAGCACTTAAAATCTCATGGACAGTACCCAGTTTCTTTAAAGTTGGGGGAAAATTTATACAAAACAAACATCAAGGAGCACCAGTCCTGCCACCTGCCTATAATCAGCAAGCTAAGGCAGAAGAATGAAAAGGCCAGCCTTGCTCAGAATGCTAGTCCTTATCTGAAAATTTAACAAAAAGGAGGCAACCATTAGTACCATTAATTATAGTCTTGATTACAAGATGCTTTCAACAGTTTATAGTGGGAAAGCCATCTAAAAGTACTGTATCCTCAAACCAATGACTATAACTCCTAGTGAGCAAATGGCACCTTTCTTCCACAGAATTTAATGATCAGTGAACACTTGATATTAGTTTAAAAATAAGATCTAATATAAACTTTTAATGGAAGGGACTTGCTGTGCTTAATATAAATCAATTACTTATTCAAAATAAAGCATTTTATTTACTTATTAAAAATCAGCATTTTAGAGGCCCCCAACACAAATACAGTAGAGGACTGCCAGGTCTATGTTCATTCAGAAATGTTGCACCTAACCCTCAAGAGACTGGAGACCCCAGAGAGTTTAGAGGTCAGATGGGGTCAGGGGTGGGAACAAGCACTTGGAGACAGGGGAATGGGGAGGAGGTATGGGATGTGGAAAAGTCAGAGGGTGAAAGAGGATAAAATGTGGAGTATAAAAAAATAAATAAATGCTGTTTTTATTTATTTATTTATGTATTTATTGGGTTTTTTTGATTTTGGGGGTTTTTTTTGTTTGTTTGTTTTGTTTTTTGGTTTTTTCAAGACAGGGTTTCTCTGTATAGCCCTGGCAGTCCTGGAACTCACTCTGTAGACCAGGCTGGTCTTGAACTCAGAAATCTGCCTGGCTCTGCCTCCCAAGTGCTGGAATTAAAGGTGCCCGGCAATGCTGTTTTTCTTAATTGTTTACTATCTACCACTTTGAGGCACATGTAAAGAAAACTTCATTAACTTCTAAGACTCTAAGATATCTTAGGTCATAAATTATCTTCACCTACATTGATAGCCTTTTAAATGCAAAACAGTATATTCTTTTCATTTTTCAACAGGGTAGTGTATGGGGTGTTGCTTACAAACTACCAGCAGGAAAAGAAGAGGAAGTAAAAACATACCTTGACTTCAGAGAGAAAGGAGGCTACAGAACTACGACAGTCATTTTTTATCCGAAAGATTCCACAACAAAACCATTCAGTGTTTTGCTCTACATTGGAACATGTGACAATCCTAACTATCTTGGCCCTGCACCTCTGGAAGACATTGCTGAACAAATTTTTAATGCATCTGGTCCAAGTGGAAGAAATACAGAATATCTTTTTGAACTTGCAGATTCTATTAGGAAACTTGTGCCAGAAGATGCAGACGAGCATCTCTTCTCTTTGGAAAAATTAGTAAGGAAACGCTTAGAAGGAAAATAGAACCTGATTTACATACACAGTCACCAACTCACCCAAAGAGGCAAGAGTTTTAGTCTTCAGAAAATAACATCAGTACAGAACAGCAGTATATTTTAGACATTCTTAAAGATTCTTGAAGATCTTACTATTTAATATAGTAATTGGAATATAATCTAAATTTACAATTTATTTGCAAGTGTCCTGAAACATATCCAAAAGATTTTCATAATGGAAAAGAGTTCATGTTGTACAAGTGATTTCCTAATTACATTTCAACATTTGTTCATTAGAAATACAGGTCTTGATTAACTTCCTGTTTCTATTAGAGTAACCATGGTTTGTTGTATATAAGTTTAAAATAATGTTATTAGAAATATATGGTAAGAGTTACTCCAGCACTGATTTGTTAATTTCCTTGTTATTTGGAATTAAATGAACCTCCAACTTAGGCCAAAAGAAATTGGACTTTTTTTTAATATAAATTGTTCCTTTGGAATTATAATGTGCTTTCTTCTCTTTTGGGGTAAAAAGATATTTTACTACAAAGAAAAACTATATGTAACTATAGATATATCAATCCACTAATAATGATATTTACTTTGTATTTATCTCATAATGAAAATAAAATAAAATAAAAGATAGGTTTTCTGGTGGAGACATAATAAAAATTGTGTTTAAAACAGATTTTACAATTATAATTTCTCTAAGTAGTGTCATTTCTGATTATAGTCTATATTTTTTCTTATTTATATTTCATCACATAAATAAGAGCATCAACTATTTATGTGGCTATGTAATCAGGAAGCTAATTCTTAAATTATTAACTTCATAAAACTAGCCTTGATTCTTTTCTTTTTTTTAATTGGTTATTTATTTACTTTACATCCCCATTGCAGCTTCCCTTCCCTCTCCTCCTCCTACTCCGCAGAAAAAGGAGAGGCCCCTGGCCTTGGCATATCAAGTTGCAGTTAAGATTAGGCACATCTACTGTGGACAGACCAGGAGCCTAATTAGGGGAAAGGGATCCAAAGGCATGCAATGTAGTCAGACACAGCCCTGCTCCCACTTCGGAGCCCCACGTGAAGAACCAGCTGCACAACTATTACATCTGTGCAGAGCCTAGGTCAGCCCCCCACATGCTCTCTGGCTGGCAGTTCAATCTCTATGGGCCGCTATTGTGCCCACGTTAATTGATTTTGTAGGTTTTCCTGTGGTATCTGACACCTTTTGCTCCTTCAATCCTTCCCCTCCTTCTTCACTGGATTCCTCAAACTCCACTTAATGTCTGGCTGTGGCTCTCTGCATCAGCTTCCATCAGTTGCTGGGGAAAACTTCTCTGATGACATTTATGGTAGGCTCGTATCTGCAAGTATAGCAGAAACAGTGTCAGGAGTGGACGCCCTCTCATGACATGTGTCTCAAGCTGAGCTACACATTGCCTGGCCATTCCCTCAAATTCCGCTCCATGTTTTACCCCTGGCCATCTTGCTGGCAGGAAAAATTAAGGGTCTGAGGCTTTGTGAGTGTGTTGGTGTTCTAGTCTTTCCATTAGAGTCTTGCCTGGTTACAAGAGATGGCTGGTTCAGGATCCATTATCCCCCATTGTTAGAGTCATCCTCATAGATTCGAGTTTCCCTTGTCCTATCTCATGAAATATGCCTCCCTCCCAATACAGTTCTCTCTCCCAGTACTCTCTCCCTCTGACCTCTCCCAAATTTGTCCCTCCTGTTCCCATTCCCTATCTTCATTCCCACCTAGTCCCATCCTTCCATCTACCCCAGATTTCTAATCTATTTTCCCTTCTCAGTGAGATTCAAGCATTCCCCCTTAGGCCCTCTTGTAAGTGAGTATATATCATGTTTGTCATTCTGGATCTGGCTTACCTCACTCAGGATGATCTTTTCTAAATTGATCCACTTGCCGGCAAATTTCATTGTTTTTAATGGCTGAGTAATACTCCATTATATAAATGTGCCACATTTTCTTTATCCATCCTTCAGTTGAGGGACATCTAGGTTTGTTTCCAGTTTCTGGCTATTATGAACAAACCTGTTTAGAATATAGCTAAGCAAGTGTATCTGTGGGATGGTGGAGCTCCCTTTAGGTATATGTCCAGGAATGGTATATGAAGTAGAAACTTAAGGGTTCTTTGTAAAGTCAGTTGGGTGGTGTTTTGTTGGACCAAACACATGAAGGAATGATGCATTTAAGTGGACACAAGTGAAAGGCTAAGGCAAATTGTGAAGGAACATTACACTGAAGCAGACACAGGAGAGAGGATGTTCTGCTAATGCGAGCACATGGAAGGAAACGTGATGAGGATTCTTTGCTAACAACATGCATGTATTGGCCCTCCTTCCATTGTGTAGTTGAGCTGCACTTGTCAGAATTCCATAGAGAGAAACATACCAAAAAACAAAACAAAACAAAAAAAAATCTGTTGGTGTACTACAGTTTCTTGCCGATTCCACAGACTCAGGCTGATTGGATGCAAATGCTGAGACAAGATACATAAAGGACACATGATGTTTGGAGGGTATAAATAGGACTTCATGGAGTGACAGAGACAGAGCTTGGCTTGCTGGTACAGGTAGCTGTGCAATGCTGATTTCACTTCTGGTGTCACCTGGTCCCCTGCTGTCTCTGCTAGGTTGTGCCACCACTAGCTGCTGATGTCTGCTTGCTATTCCAACTCTGCAAACAGGACTTGTGATATTTTTGTGAGATGTTTGTGACTGGATCGAGCTACCACGAACTGCTAACCGATTTCCAGACAACACATGTAAGAGTTGCTCCAAATAACCTTTCTAAACAGGTCCACTTCCCCCATATTCTTTCTTTTCCACTACCTCTGGTGGGTGGTAGGCTACAAGGGAACTTAAAAAGCATTTAAGAACCATCATTAAAAATAAGGTTTGAAAAAATTAAAGTTACAGGTATAGATGAGTCTTGAGGTAATTCCATTCCCAATTTTCTGAGAAACTGTCAAATTGATTTCCAAAATGATCGCACAAGTTTGCACTCCTACCAGCACTGGAGAAGTGTTCCCCTTGCTCCACATCCTCAAAACCAGGTGTTGAAAATTTTGTTTAGATCTTTACCCTGTTTTTTTAATTGGGTTATTTGGTTTCTTGATATCTAGTTTCTTGAGTTCTATATATATTTTTGGAAGTCAGCCCTGTCAGGTGTGGAGTTAGTGAAAATAATTTCCCATTTGTAGGCTGCTATATTATCCTTTGGCTTACAGAAGCTTTTCAGTTCTATGAGGTCCCATTTATTAATTGATACTTTAAGTGCCTGAGATGTTGGTGTTCTGGTTCAGGAAGTTGTCTCCTGTGCCAGTGAACTCAAGGCTATCCTGCACTTTCTGTTCTATCAGGTTTGGTATATATGGTTTGATGCTGAAGTCTTTGATCCATTTGAATTTGAGTTTTGTGCAGGGTGGTAGATATGGATCTATTTACCTTCTTCTACATGGCACACATCCAGTTAGACCAGCACCATTTGTTAAAGATGCTTTCTTTTCTTTTATTCTATGGTATAGTTTTGGCTTCTTTGTCAAAAAATCAAAGTGTTCATAAGTGTGTAGATTTTCTTCTGGGTCTTCCAATTGATTCCACTGATAAAAAATTCATCCATTTTTATGCTAATACCATGGGGTTTTTATTACTATTGCTCCTTAGTACAGCGTGAAATCAGGAATGGTGATACCTCTAGAAGTTCTTTTATTGTACAGGATTGTTTTATTTATCCTGGGTTTAGTCTCCTACTGTTCATGTGTGGAATTCAATGTGTGATTTAATCTTAGTAGTGTTTCTTTTAAAAATGTGGGTGCCTTTTCATTTGGGGCACAGATATTCTGAATTTGAGTCATCAATATTGTTGGATTTTCCTTTGATTAGTATGAAGTGTATCCCTCTCCATCTCTTTTCATTAATTTTGGTTGAAAGTATATTTTATTAGATATTAGAGTGGCTACTCCAGCTTGCTTCTTGGGACCTTTTGCTTGAAAAACCTTTCTCCTGCCCTTTACTCTGAGAGATTGTCTATGTTTGATGTTGAGTTATGTTTCTTGTATGCACCAGACTTGTGGATCCTGCTTTCTCATCTATTTTTATAGTCGTCTTTTTATTGGGGAATTGAGTCCACTGATGTTGAGCAATATTAAATACCAGTGATTGTTAATTCCCATTATTTTGATGTTGGTGGAGGTAGTGGGGGGGGTATGCAGGTAAGTGCACACTTCCCTTCTTTTAGTTTTGCTGGTGTGAAAGTATTTATTTCCTGTGGGTTTTTTGAGGAGCATATAGTTAACCTCCTTGGATTAGAGTTCCCCTCCAGTATATTCTGTAGGGCTGAATTTGTGAATAGATATTGTTTAAATTTGGTTTTGTCATGGAATAACTTGTTTTCTCTATCCATAGTGATTAAAAGTATATAGCTAAGTATAGTAGTGTGGGCTGACATCTATGATCTCTTAGAGACTATAAAACATCTGTCCAGGCCCTTCGGGCTTTAGAGTCTCTGTTGAAAAGTTGGGTATAATTCTAATAGAACTGCCTTTATATGTTACTTGGCCTGCTTCCCTTGCAGCTTTTAATATCCCTTCTTTGTTCTGTACATTTAGTATTTTGATTATTATATGACAGAAGGATTTTCTTTTTTGATCCAATCTATTTGGCATTCTGTAAACTTCTTGTACATTTATGGCCATCTCTTTAGATTAGGGAAGTTTGCTTCCAAAAAGCTTCTACCCTTTTATTGCTAAATGAATTAAAACCAAGTTAGTAAGAAAAAGCTTTGTCCTCTCTAGTAAGACGAAGCTGCCTCACTGTTAAAAAGAGACCTGCTCTGTCCCATGGCTCGGAGAAGCCTGCCTGCTCTTCCTGCTTTCTCTGCAGTTTCTTCTTTGTCTCTTTCTCTCTGCATTCTGATACATTTCTCTTTTAATGTCTAAATTCCCTTTGAATTTTCTAAGTTCTTGTCTTCTGTTGTCCTTCTTCCTCCTAATCTTGCTCTCTACTCCAGCTCTGATGTAATAATAATGCCATGCGACAACACCCAGAGAAAGCTCTACTCCCAGGTGCTTTAACACACCCAGGATCAGAGGTGAGGACATAACCTCTGTTCCAACACCGGAAGTAACTGGGACCAGTGGGGCCAGGCACACGGGAACTCTGCCAGCCCAGTGGCTCGGGTTGCTTCCTGGTCTGTCTGGGCCGGCCCGGTGCCCTGAGCAGACCTTGGGTGCAAACCCTTCAATCATTCCCAAAACACCCAGAGGAAGCTTCACTCCCAGGTGCTCTAACAAGCCCAGGGTCACAGGATCCCAGAATCACAGGATCACAGAGAAAGTTTGACTCTGAGGAGTTCTGACACAATCAGGATCACAGGAAGGACAAGCTCCAGTCAGATTTAGCAAGGGCAGGTAGCACTAGAGATAACCAGACGATGAGGGGCAAGCATACGAGTATAAGCAACACAAACCAAGGCTACTTGGCATCATCAGAACCCAATTCTCCCACCATTGCAAGTCCTGGACACACCATCACACCAGAAAAGCAAGATTCAGATATAAAATCACTTCTCATGATGATGATACGGGACTTTAAGAAAGACATAAATAGTACCCTCAAAGAAATACAGGAGAACACAGGTAAACAGCTAAAAGCCCTTCAAGAGGAAACACAAAAATCCCTTAAAGAACTACAGGAAAACACAATCAAACAGGTGAAGGAAATGAGCAAAACCATCCAGAATCTAAAACTGGAAATAGAAACAATAAAGAAATCAGAAAGAGAGACAAAACTGGAGATACAAAACCTAGGAAAGAAATCAGGAGTCATAGATGCAAGTATCACCAACAGAATACAAGAGATAGAAGAGAGAATCTCAGGGGTAGAAGACACCATAGAAAACATTGACACAACAGTTAAAGAAAATGCAAAGTGCAAAAAGTTCCTAACTCAAAACATCCAGGAAATCCAGGATGCAATGAGTAGATCAAATCTAAGGATTATAAGTATAGAAGAGAGTGAAGATTCCCAAGGTAATGGGCCAGTAAATATCTTCAACAAAATTATAAAAGAAAACTTCCCTAACCTAAAGAAAGCGATGCCCATGAACATACAAGAAGCCTACGAAAAGAAATTCCTCCTGTCACATAATAATCAAAACATCAAATGCACTAAACAAAGAAAGAATTTTAAAACCAGTAAGGGAAAAAGGTCAAATATCATATAAAGGCAGGCCTATCAGAATTACGGCAGACTTCTCACCAGAGACTATGAAAGCTAGAAGATCCTGGGCAGATGTCATACAGACCCTACAAGAACACAAATGCCAGCCCAGTCTACTATACCCAGCAAAACACTCAATTACCATAGATGGAGAAAACAAGATATTCCATGACAAAACAAAATTTACACAATATCTTTCCACAAATCCAGCCCTACAAAGGATAATACATGGAAAACATCAACATAAGGAGCAAAACTACACCCAAGAAGTAAGAAAGTAGTCTTTCAACAAATCCACACAAACCTAATTCCACCTCTTACAACAAAAATAACAGGAAGTAACAATTATGTTTTCTTAATATCTTAATATGAAAATTAATATTACCAATATATCCTAATCGATTGAAATCCAAAAATATGAGGAATTAGAAATTTATTGACTGTCATCCAATGGTTTCTCTAATTTGGTAATTGGAGAAATAGGTCCAATATTATACAATCCATATACACTTTCAGCTTATTTGTTCGTGACAATGTCTTGCTGTGTATAACATAATGGTCTTGAGATCTTGCTTCTCCTATCTCAGCCTCTCTATTAGTAGTATTGTTTATTTTATGTTTCTATACTATATGATGGCTTTCAGAACAGCTTACATATTTTAAAAGTATTTATATACCCAAAAGAAATGTAGACAATTAAATTGGGAGGGAATTTGTAAGAGAACAACAAAGAGTAAGACTGAATGCTTTGCTTGACGTTTGTAACTCTTGTATCAAGCGACCACAGTAAGAGCCAAGATTTTAAGCTCTACTAAATATAAAACAAAAACACTTTATATATTTATGTTCATTTAAGAAAATATTAGTAGTGATGTATTATTTTGAAATATACAGTTAATAAGTTTGGAGTTATTTAAAATTTATATTGAGAAAAATGTATGTATTTTCAGTATTGCTGTAGATAAGCATCTACATAAGACTGTTAAATTGACTGTTGTTTTATATCAACAACTTTTATAATACTTTTATTGTTATAACATTTTATAAATTTTAATGAATATGACAAAAAAGATATTGAAGGGGGGTCTTTGGGAGGAGTTGGGGTACAAAAGGAAAAAAATAACGTGATTTTAATTCTATTTACTTAAAATATGTTTTTAAATGTTAACAAATTCAGATAAATTGAAATCATGTAAGTTTTCTCATTATAATACAATAAAACTTTAAAAAATAATAATAATGCCATGCAATGTAATCATTCTTGGGGTTTGGTTGGTTGGTTGATTGGTCTCGTACCTTTCTTAGGGGAGTATATAACATGTTTTTTTCAAGTATCCTTTTTTTTTTCTTTTTTTACAAAATTTCCCTAAAAGTTCAAACATAAATTCAAATCATAAATTGAATAAGAAGTTTACAACAGAGATGTTTACATGTCTTCAATTAAGAGTAATTACCTGGCTAAATATTAATTCATCTAAGTTTTGTATAGATAAGCCCAGTCAATATTTTAATCTTCTATCCTTGCATCTACAATAAATTGTTAGTTTCCTTTTATGACCTTTGGTTAATTGTTTTATAACCTCGAGATGTGTTCTAAATTCTATCTCAGAAGCAATTAACTCGTGGCAGTTGAAGACTAGTACAGTTCATTGCTGTATTCCTATCAGAGAAGGCTTATAAGAGCAGTCCTATTATAAAGGGCTTACTAATTACTAGTATAATTTTAGGAATTGTTATAGAATCATCATTAAGAATTAACAAATTATCTATATGTCTATATAGCATCACTACAAGACAGTACATCTTCGTTGATCTGTAGAAATCTGTCCAATAGGGTGGGCTAGTACCTAGTGATTATTACATAATATTTAATAATAGGAAAGGCATACCAGCTACAAGAAGCAATCCTGGGATGAAGCCTCTATGGTACCTTGCCTCATACAGATTATTCACCGTAAACCATGCAAAGTGGTGGGCCACCTCCAGGAAGGCCACATGCCAGCCTTAGCCTATCCTAGATGGCTCCTGACAGTGGTTCATTTACACAATGGAATACTATACAGCTATTAAAAACAAGGACATCATGAATTTTGCAGGCAAATGGATTGAACTAGGAAAGATCCTCTTGAATGACCTAACCCAGACAGACCCAAAGGACATGCATGATATGTATTCACTTATAAGTGGATATTAGTCATAAAGAACATAATATCCATGATATACCCCACAGATCCAAAGAAATTAAACAAAGTAGGCCCAAGCAAGGATGCTTGAATCACACTTAGAAGGAGATAGGAGGCAGAGGGAGGAAGGGAATTGGGGGGGGGGGGGGGG
>NW_022196905.1:604403-621544 GCF_008632895.1 Mastomys coucha
AGGGAGAAGGGAGGGGTAATAGGGAGGCAGGATCAGGTGTGAGGAGAGACAGGAGAGAGACCCAATGGGCTAGAAGAATGAATGAAAATCTGCAGCTACCTCGGGTGGTGGGGAGGGGAGAAACATTAGGAAGTCCCAGAGATCTGGGATAGAGAAAGCTCTCAGGACTCAATGCTGAAGAAGATCTTAGCCAAGACGCCTAAGTAGGGACATGGAACCTAAAGAGGTTACCTCCTGTAGCCAGGCAAGACTCCCAGTAGAAGGACAGCGATGCCAACCCACCCACAAAACTTTCCACCCAAAATCTGTCCTGTCTAAAAGAAATGCAGGAATAGAGCAGAGACCAAAGGAAAGGCCAACCAATAACAGGCTCAACTTGAAACCCATCCCATGGGCAAGCAGCAATCTTTGATATTACTAATGATTTTCTGTTACACTGGCAGGCAGGAGCCTAGCATAACTGTCTTCTGAGAAGCTCAACCCAGCAGTGGACTGAAACAGAAGCAAATAGCCACAACCAAACATTAGACGGAGGTCAGTAACACTTTTGGAAGAGTTGGGGGAAGGACTGAAGGCCTAGAAGCAGATGGGAACCCCACAGGAAGACCAACAGAACCAACAAACCTGGACCCCTGGGAGTTCTAAGAATCTGAGCCACCAACCAAAGAATATACATGGGCTGGAACAAGAACTCTCTGGCACATATGTAGCAGACAGGAAGCTCAGTCTTCATGGCTGCCCTGTCTGATCTCAGTGGGAGAGGGTGCACCTAATCTGACATAGACTTGATGTACCAGGATAGAGGAATTATCCAGGAGGGGCCCACCCTCTCAGGGGAGAGGGGATAGTGGGAAGGGACTCGGTGAGGGAGGGAAAGCAGCATTTGGGTGCAAACAAATTAGTTAATTCATTTTTAAAAAGCAAACAAAATTTCTCAACTAATACAGAAATATTTCACATGGAAGAATACAGTAGAAAGCTGTCCTTTCCTGTTTTTCTGTTTATTAACTAGCTCCTTAGCACTTTACTATATATATACATACATATATATATATACATAGAGAGAGAGAGATAACTATATTAAGTATTTTCCAACATTTTCAATATTTACTATTCCAGCCAGCATTCAATGTATCTGGTACTATAGAAGAATGCTACCATTAATTAATACCTAATAACATAAGTGCTTTACATAGGGAAACATTTTTTTCCTAGTTTTCCAGTTTTTAAGAACTCCTCTAAGCCTGTTTCTATAATCATTTGCAGTCAGTTACAAACCTAAACACAGAAATCTATATATCTTTAAAACACAAAATCCTACAGTATATTTAAAAATCCACCAGAACCTAGCCTTTTTACTGTCCAGCATCTTATACTCAGGAGACAAAGAGATTAGCATGTTTATACAAAGATGTCCAAGTTAATTTTACAGCTGTATATCTGTTCCCACTAATAAAATGACAAGATTGACAAGCTTCAGCTCAAAATCGCAGGTCAATCCGAAGATACAGCTTTCCATTTTACAAACAAATCATGATCCTAAGGAGTCTGAGATTCCCCAGGGATGTTAAGCTACTATTTAATAAACTTAAATAAGTTACAAAATATTAAGTGCTGGGATTAAAAACATGTACCACCTGGCCAAGCCTAGATCTTTCTACTCTTATTCTAGTCAACTATTATTGTTGGGGTTTTTTTTTGTTGTTTTTGTTTTAATTTATTTTTATTTATTTTGTGAGTACACTGTAGCTGTACAAATGGCTGTGAGCTATCATGTGTGTGGCTGCTGTTGATCTCAGGACCTCTGCCGGCCGCTCGCTCCGGGGTACTTTACTGCAGCTGTCTTCAGATGCACCAGAAGAGGGCGCCCGACCTCATTACAAGTGGCTGTGAGCCAACATGTAATCCCACCATGTGGTTGCTGGTATCCGAACTCAGGACCTTCGGAAGAGTAGTCAGTGCCTTACCCGCTGAGCCATCTCGCCAGCCCCGGGTCTTTTTATTCTCAAACAATACATTCATTTGTCAGGTGGCTAGGGACCACCTAGACATGACTCCATACAGAAAAGTTATTTAGAGAAGCAGGCAGTGGCAGTTTTCAACTCAATTTGAAAACATGACTTGATCTATTTTGTCAAAACTTATTTTAAAAGTTTGATTACAGGCATGCCTGTTCCCCCATCCCACAACGCTGCCTGTCTCCCTGGAAGTTTGCCCTAACCAAGGACACAGATGAAACCCATACCCCAGTAACCACCCAGCTAGGATCCTCACAGAGCCCAGCAGACATGGGATCTGTCCCGCCTTGCCAGAGCCCCATCACCCTTCCAGACTGCATCTTCACCTGCACCCACCTACAGATCAGCCTGCCTGCACCCCCCACCCCATAGCCCAGTCTGTATGCCAGGATAGCATACCAGGGACACAACACTGCCTGCCTCCCAGGAGGCCTGCTCTAATCCAGGTCACACAGCTCCTCCTGCCTCTGAAAAGGCCTGCTCCAATCAGAAACACGCAGGCCAGGTAACACCCAAGATAACCAGATGGCAAAAGGCAAGCACAAGAACATAAGCAAAAAAAGCCAATTTGGCACCATCCTACCACAGCAAGCACTGGCTACCCTAACACACTTAAACAGCAAGATTCTGAGATAAAATGCCATCTTATGCAGATAATAGAGGCCTTTAAGGAGAATATAAACAATTCCCTTAAAGAAATACAGGAAAACACAGGCAAACAAATAGAAGCCCTTAAAGAGGAAACAAATAAACCCCTTAAATGTAGGAAAATACAATCAAGCATGTGAAGGAATAGAAATGGGACCTCTTGAAACTGCAAAGCTTCTGTAAAGTAAAGGACACAATCAATAGGACAAAATGGCAGCCTACAGATTGGGAAAAGATCTTCACTAACCCTACATCTGATAGAAGGCTAATATCCAAAATATATAAAGAACTCAAGAAGTTAAGACTCCAAAAAACTGAGTAATCCAATTTAAAATGGGGTACAAAGCTGGGCGGTGGTGGCGCACGCCTTTAACCCCAGCCCTTGGCAGGCAGAGGTAGGCAGCTTTCTGAGTTTGAGGCTAGCCTGGTCTACAGAGTGAATTCCAGGACGGCCAGGGCTACACAGAGAAACCCTGCCTCGAAAAAACCAAAAAAATAAAAAATAAAATAGGGTATAGAGCTAAACCAAGAATTCTCAACAGAGGAGTCTCTAATGGCTGAGAAGCGCTTAGAGATGTTCAAAGTCATTAGTCATCAGGGAAATGCAAATCAAAAAGACCTCTTTATAAGAAATTTAAAATTTACTCTCAGCAAACTCTGGAAATTCATGTGTAAAATCCCAGCACTGACCTACCTCTTGATCTTTATCTAATCAATTTTATAATAGCCTTATTACCTACACACCTACAACAATGCCTCCCAACAGACTGATGAATAAGTGTACAACTTGCTGTCACTGGACTCATTAAGAGCTGCTTCATTACAGCTAATTCCCTTTACAGAGAAATGAAATCTGCAAAACAAACAGGATTTCATCTAGACCCAAGAAACAGAAAGTTAAATGAAAATTTAGGTTATTTGTTGTTATACCATTCTGGTGAGGAAAAGTCTAGAAAAGACAAAATAAATTACTAAGACGTTTGTCAGGGGTTTTCCCAAAATAATTCCTAGGCTACAACATGGAATAAATACAGACTCAGGACAATGCTCTACATATTTACATCCAAAATCCTCTTCGGCCATATGTTTTGAATGACAGATGTGTGTCCCCCACAGGCCCTCATTGCTTAGTATTTTGTCCCAGCTAGTAGCTCTTTGGGGGCAGGGGGTGGGGGTGGATTGAGAACATTTGGAGAAAACATCGCTGCTGAGAAGTAGAGGGGGT
This sequence comes from Mastomys coucha, assembly GCF_008632895.1. Lineage (NCBI taxonomy): Eukaryota > Metazoa > Chordata > Mammalia > Rodentia > Muridae > Mastomys > Mastomys coucha. The sequence goes on from NW_022196905.1 coordinate 608,295, forward strand.
ACCTGAGGGCAACAGTCCAGATGTGCTTCCCTCGAGAGCCCCCTAATTCTTGATCCCCAGGCATGTGGCCATTCTGCATATCAAGCTCCAGCAGCTGGCAGAAGACAGAGAACTGCCTCAGTTGCCAGGATTCCCTGCCAAGATACTTTCTGAGCTAGAAACCAAAATAAACGCTTCCTTTCGTGAACTGCTTCTGTCTGGTATTTGATCACAGCAGTGAGAGAAGCAAATGACATCCAATATGACATGATGGCACCAATGTAAGGTAAAATAAGATATCATTACAGATAGAATACAGCCATTAACACCCAGGAAGACTCGCTTTCTACCAGATTCTTGGAGTGATAAGGTTATCCATACATTCCTGAAGATTTTCACACTCAGTATGTCAATAGCTAAACATGTATCTAATTTAAAAGTCTAGACTAGTCGTTCTTAACCACAGCCTATTTTGTCTGCAGAAGACATTTGAAAATGTCTGTGGGTATTTTTCAGTGTCACTGGGGTATGGAAAAGTCAGCAACTGTTATTGGCATCTGGTAAACCCAAGGCAAGCATACCCAATAGCAAACATACAGAGTATACACAGTATAGCACTCCACACAAAGTCTAGTTCCTGCCAAATTACCAGGTATCAAGGTTGAGAATAACTTGTTCGAACCGCTCCAAAACACAAGAGTACATTGCTTTCATTAATATCACTTTGCAAGTTCTTGATCTCTATCCAATCCAGTCATGTCTTAGTTGGGGTTTCTATTACTGTGATGACACACCATGGCCAAAAGCAACTTTGGAAGGAAAGAATTTATTTTAGCTCACAGCTTTTTAAGTCCATCACTGAGAGAAGCCAGGACAGAAATTGGAGCAGAAGTCATAGAGGCAGGAACTCAAAGCAGAAACCTGAAGGCAGGAATGGGAGCCGACACAGCAGAAGTCACTTACTGGTTTGCTCCTCATCACTTGCTCATCCTGTCTTATTATTATTACAGCTGGGACAATAAGATGGGCCCTCCCACATCAATCATCAAGTAAGGAAATGCACCAAAGGCTTGCCCTCACACCAATCTGGTGGGACATTTTCTCAACTGAGGTTCCCTCTTCTAAAAGGTGTCTAACTTGTGTCAATTAGATATAAAACTAGCCAGCACAAGTCAGCTCCATCTTTATTGATAATCCCATTCTGTGTTGTCACATACAGTGCTCACTTACCATCTTACACAGCTTCTTAACATTGTCTCACCAGATGTTCAATAAGTTATCCTTCCTGTGACATGTACCCATACCCCCCCACATATTGTATATATTTACATACAATAATAGTACAATTTTAGAACAGAAATTGTTATTGTGTGCATATAAATAAAAAGTATGTCTGATTAAACCTCTCCTATATTAACTGCTATGCTACCTGCTTTTGTAGATAGACTGCTTAAGCCTCTGCTTCCTTTACATGACATTTTCCCTGTGTGTCTAAGTACAAATTTCACTCTTCGTAAAAAGATTTTAGTCATTGGACTAAGGCCCACCCTAATTCATTTTGACCTCATCATAAGTTGAATTACAGCTATAAATATTTTACTTCCAAGTAGTTTATATTTGGGTTCTGAAGATTAGGAAATGTCTACATACTAGCAATGTCTACATATTCAACATACAACAGCCCCCACAATCACTTTTCCATACAGCAACCATAATGGTCTTCCTTAGTGTACATCAGGCCTTGTCACTGTCCTGCCTACAGGGCTGTGCTCAAGTGACCTCTTCCTGCCTCTCCAATACCATTTCTTGACACAGTCTTCTTGCACGCCAGCTAGACTGGCCTCTCTATCCTTCAAACAAGCTGTCTTAGTTACAGTTTCATTGCTGTGAAGAGCCACCATGACCAAGGCAACTCTTATTTAAAAAAAAAAAAAAAAAAAAAAAAAAAAAAAAAAAGTATTTCATTGGGGCTGGTTTAGTTTCAGAGGTTCAGAGCATGCAGAAAGGCATGGTGCTGGAGGAAGAGTTGAGAACTGTACGTCTTTTTTGTTTTGTTTTGTTTTTGTTTTTTGTTTTTTTGAGACAGGGTGTCTCTGTGTAGCCCTGGCTGTCCTGGAACTCACTCTGTAGACCAGGCTGGTCTTGAACTCAGAAATCTGCCTGCCTCTGCCTCCCAAGTGCTGGCATTAAAGGCGTGCACCACCACCTCCTGGCAAGAACTGTACATCTTAATCTGAAGGTAGCCAGCAACTTCCTTCCACAGACAGCCAGGAGGAGGCTCTCTGTCCCACACTGGGTGGAGCTTAAGCAATAGGGGCCCACAAAGCCCACCCCCACAGTGCCTCACTTTCCAACAAGGCCACATGTTCTAATAGTGCTACTTCCCAAGGGCCAAGCATATTCAAACCACCATGCAGGCCAACCTCATTCTTTCCTCAGGCTTCTGCCTGGACATTTCTGTGTAGTTGTCCTCTTTTCACCATTCGAGGCAAATAAGAAGTGCTACTTCCTCCCAGGCACCTACCTGCTTAGGTAGGAGTCTACCTGCTTAGGTATAAAACTACTTACCAAACGCCATACACACCAGTGGCATTCTCTTTCACATAAACCTAGTTTCTTTGCAGCAATTAGAGCTTATTTTACTTACTTCTTCCTTACTTAACCCTAAGCTCCACTGACAGCATATTCAATCACTATAATCTCAGAGTCTGCAGCAGGGACAACTATTGAACACCTCAGACACCAATTATTCAATTACTCCTCTAAGTCTCCCTCTTTTTTCTGTGGTCATTCAAACATTCAATCCATTTGGTCATCTCTATTTGCTCTGTATGCTTGAAAAACAGACATACCCTCAAATGATTCCAATGCAGTGTCTCATTGGAACCTCAAAGAATTCTGACCTCCCCAGCATGTGAGAGGCTTGGGATTATAAATTCAAGGTCAAGGAACTGGAAAGATGGCTCAAAGGTACTAGCTGGTCTTTCAGAGGACCCAAGTTTGATCCCAGACAAACATCTGTAACTCCAACTCCAAAGGATCCAATACCCTCTTCTGTCCACTACAGGCACTGCACCCATGTGGTACACAGACACACATGGAGGCAAAATATCCATATACATAAATAAAATAAAATAAAGATTTTTAATGCAAGGTCAGTCAAGCTACATATAGAGTTTCAGACCAAAAAAGTACTGACCTATTTTTTAAAAGCTCAGACCCTTCTTTGACACTTACAAAACATTCTCTGAACCAAGTCTCTCTTCCTCAATAGTCCCAATGTCCTGCTGCTGTTTCTACCTCACCTTGTCCTTTGACCACACCAAAAAACACTAATGGACCAGCTAAACACTGAACACACTCTCCCTACTGCCTAATGAAATCTTAGAAACCCTGCAAGTTCCAGTTCTACTATCGCCTCCCCTGGGACACCTTTTTTGTCCAAGTCTGGAGTTCTTCAGTTCCATCTTTTTATCTTCATCCCACCACCCACTTAGTATGAAATCTACAGAACCTGATTCATTAGGATTATACTTCTTCATGCAGTAGAAGTATTTATAGTCATTATGATTAGCAGAAACTAAATAATAAATGTTAAATATTATTCTACCTAGTTAGAAATTTTAATGAGTCTAATACTATTATTATTATGTGTTTTGTGTTGTGCATATCTGTACATCTGTCATATCTCAAAATGGAGTTACAAATGGTTGGAGCCTGCCTACATGTGGGTGCTGGGACCCTAACAACCAGTCCTCTAGAAGAGCAGCCAGTGCTCTTAGTAACTGAACCATTTCTCTAGCCCCTAGTTCATAATTATTCATTTGTTGAATCTCCTGTACTAGAAAATGAGATACAAATGACAGGAGCCCATTTATTCTCTAGTTTACCAATCCCAACGCCTGACACATACTAAACAATAAAAAGAGCTAATGTAATGAACAATACATCAGTTCTAGAACAATATTGTTTTCTTTAATAGTGTTGAGTCTTTACCTTAGAGAAAATTTATATAGGGATGAAAAATGGACTGTTCTTCCTGCTTTTTGATTTGGTTCAAATTTGGGTATGGTGACATGACAGCCAGCCTTAACCTAATGGCACTATTTTGCCCACTGAAAAATGAAGTGCTCTATCTCAGTTGTTAGAGTGCTCAGACCTGAGTAATAATTTACACAAGTCCTCTGTGATGACTGAAGAAACTTAACATGGAGCCAGGCATCCCTTAAGGGCCATTGACTTTTTGCTCTGGAATGCCTGGAAGATCCTAATGGCCTGCACGTGAGATAAGAATCAGATAATGGGCCGGGCGGTGGTGGCGCACACCTTTAATCCCAGCACTTGGGAGGCAGAAGCAGTCGGATTTCTGAGGTTGAGGCCAGCCTGGTCTACAGAGTGAGTTCCAGGACCGCCAGGGCTACACAGAGAAACCTTGTCTCAAAAACAACAACAACAAAAAAAAAAAAAAAAAAAAAAAAAAAAAAAAAAAAAAAAAATCAGATAATGTGTGCTGTGAGGCATTAACGACTGCTTTGCTTTTGTAAAACTCACTATCACTAAGGGAAAGGGATAAAATGGTCTTTTATTACTATACCGTGAGAAAGTAAGAAACAACTTAAAGAAGTAAGACAATTTTCCTGATCAGATGTGCACTCTTTCAGATGTCCACCTTTAAAAACCCACCTTAATTCACCTTTTGCATAGTGTGGTGTACTTGCCTTCCTTCTGCAAACAGTAAGAATAACTTCGTTTAATCTAAATTTGAACTGAGTCTAAGTCTCTTATTTCTCCCAGTGGATTTGAACACCACAACTTGGGCAGTCCTTACCAAATTGTTCTATGGCAAACACTGTGAAATTCTTATACTGGGGATGAAAATATGCGGACATTATTTTTTTCAAGAAGGGGAGAAGAAACTTAAAACTTTCTGTCTATATGCAGTCTGCTGTAACTTTATTCATAACTTCACATTCACCTGGCTCCGGCCTTGACGTAAAGAAGCTTTCCGGACTCCTAATAACAACAGCCCAACAGTTGAGTCAAGGGAGGGAAGACCTCTCCTGAAGTAAAAATGCAAGACTGTAAAAGCCTAACCGCCCAAGTCTATGCCAAAGTCGAAGGACATGGCAGGTGTCACTCGGGTGTCCCTGAACACACAGAAGCTGAGACCGACGTGACAACATCTGCCGGCAAAAGAAACTAAGAGAAGCTTCTGGAGAGAAGAGGGAGAATGCAAATAGCAAAAGAGTGGAGGGTAGGCAGCTCAGTCGGAACTGTAAATTCTACTTCGACTCCGCACTGCTCTGTTCTCTGCTCGCTTTCTGAGAGCCGGGCCGCCGCCCACTCACCCTCAACCCCCGAGAGTCCCTTGCGGCTAGACTCACCTGGCCAGGGCCGCTTCGCCCAAGGGCCGTCTCCAGACCCGTTCAACCAGCGTCAGTCCCCAGCCTCCGAGTACGAGTCCAACCGCTAGGAAGCTACAGCAGCAACGCAACGCAACGCAACGCAAGGCAACGCGACCTAAGCGCGGGCTTCCGTAGGCCACCGCCCCTACGACCCCGGATGTTGATTGCTGCCTGCCCCGGAAGCGGTGGCCCGAAGCCCTTGTAAGGGCGGAGGCGGCTTTCTCCAGCCGTCCGGAAGGAGACGTGGCGGCGGTTGGGTCCCCTGCACCAAGGGCGCTTTGTAGTCCCGCCGCCGCCTCCTTCTTCTCCTCCTCCTCCTCCTCCTCCTCCTCCACCTGTTCTCCTCGGGTAGAGGAGGTTGTGACGGCGGCTGGAGGACGCGGCAATGGAGGAAGGAGGCGGCGGCATGCGGAGCCAGGTCCCCGGAGGGCCACTGTTGCTGGTTCTGTACGGTCTCCTGGAGGCGTCTGGCGGCGGCCGAGCGCTGCCCCAGCTCAGCGACGACATCCCCTTCCGAGTCAACTGGCCCGGTACCGAGTTCTCTCTGGTCAGTGCCCTCGCGAGCCGTAGCCTTCTCCCTCTTTCTGGCACGAAGCAGTCGGGCCAACCCTCAATTTCCCTAGCTTTTCCCTCCAGAACCCTTTTTTGTCCCCAAGTCGAAGTGTCTCCGTTCATTCATTAATTTGTTTAGCACACTAAGTGGATATGTCCTCCATACTAACTAGGAGATCCAGCGGTCACTTCATCTCCCCCCTTTAAATCTCATTGCGTTAGATCTTGCTTCTCAGCAGTCCACATCACCCTATCCACACAACCGTCCAACAGACAGGAGCCCCATCTCTATTCATTCTTCCTCTCCAACACACACTTCAAAACGAAATATAAGGCTTCTGGAAATCTTTTCCCTTAAGGCATTTGAGAGGGCTATTTGGTTTGAAAGGCATTAGTGAACTTGTATACGGAATACTACCGGTCATGCAGAATAAAGTAGAGGCTTGAATGTATTACCACTATTATTTAGGACTCTGGAACATGAGATAAAAAAGGATTTTATGATCGGTAATTAATTAATGAGTATTGTGTGAAAAGGCAAGAATGAAAGGGCCAGTGGTTGTGAGGCTCCCTACGTGAGTACTGGAAACTGTACTCACTCCTCTGAGAAGAGTAATAATGTGTTTCAATTTCTATACCATCTCTCCAGTCCTAGAATATAAGATTTTGGTGCATAATCTGATGAGAATGAAAATTCTATTTTGAATGAGTGTAGTACTGAAAAGTCTGTCCATGCGTAACTACTACAGACAAATTTATTTTAAAAGGTGATCTTGTGGACTGAAAATATAGCTTAGTTGTTAAGAACACTTACTGCTCTTTCAGGGGATACAAGTTTGATTCCTAGCACCCACATCCAGTGGTTCACAATACCATGTAACCCCAATTCCAGAGGATCTAGTGGTACCAGTCATTTTCCCATTGCACTCATGTGTATAACTACACACCCATACACATAATTAAAGAGAAAAATAAAATCTTTTTAAAGATTGTCCTCCTAGCTGTACTATATACTCATTTATTTCAGATTGACATCCCAGGAAAAGCAGAAGATTTTTTTTTGTTTAATTGTATTCAAATTATGTCATCATTCAAGTTGGGACAATTTTATTATATTTTTCACTTACTAGTCCATTGAGATATTACTAGGTAGTAACATAATGCCAAAATAATATGCACCAAGTTAGGTACCTAAAATATAATTCAGTGACAAAACATAGCCTAGGGCAGAGCACATTCTGTGCCTCAGCACCACATAGCATTCTGCTTGCCTTGGTTTTTCCTTGTGGTGTATTTTCATACTCCATTTATTTCTCTACCTTTCTGTTACATTCTGACCATATTCTTGAATTTGAGTAGTAAATATTTCTCTGGAAAGTCAAGTCTATCTTTGTACTAGTGATCTCCTGATATTTTTATTTTGTAATTCCATTAGTCTCCAGTGTTAAAACACCTGTGCAAAATATTACAGATCTGAGGAGATGGCAACAAAATCTAAGATGGGCATACGAAAGACTTGGGAGTTTTGTTTCTTTTTGTTTAGTTTGAATTATTTTAAGAAAAATCTAGATGATTTCTATAAATTGGGGAAAGAGCCATATCCTTGCACAAAAGTAAGCTTTTAGTGATTGATCTTTTGAAAATTTCAAATACTTCTGTAGTCTTAACACTTCCTTTCTAATTAAATAGTAATGTTTAATTGAAATAACTGCCTTGCATGTGGTTGTTGGTTATTTTTATGAATCAGTTGGTTGGATATGTAACTCAGCAGCTATGTGAACCAGGATAAAGTCTTTTGTCTACCATCCAAAATAGACACTGAGTTAAAATATTTCAAATTTTTTTCCTAAGTCTATTGTAGTTGTTTGTCTTGCTGTTGTTGAGATAAGGTCTTGCTGGCCTCTATCTTGAGGATATCCATCTGCCTCAGTGTCCCCCACCCTCAAAACCTGGGGTTCTGGATTATAAATACATACTACACGCCTGACTCTTTTCTAGTAATGTTATACTCCCAAAATATATGTAGTTAAGAGTATACCTTGTGATCCAACAAAGTTTTCACTATTGCATCCCCATTTTTGAAAACACACTGCTAATCCCAGCACTCAGGAAGCAGAGGCAGGCAGATTTCTGAGTTCAAGGCCAGCCTGGTCTACAAAGTAAGAGAAAGACAGCCTGGCTACACAGAAAAACCTATGGGGAAGGGACAGTAGGCCTCTATAAATTAATGAAAATTTTTAGCATCCAATATCTTCTTCCAAGGTAATGATAAGAACCCTACATCCATGCTCTCAAATAGGTGCATGCCTTTAGTCTAGCACTTGTGTTTGACACCTCCAATCCCAGCACTCAGGAGACATAGGCAGGCCGATCTCTGAGTTCAAGGCCAGCCTGGTCTACATAGCAAGTTGTGGGCCAACCAGGGCTATACAATAAGCCTCTGCCTCAAAAATAAATGAATAAATAATCTTTTGATAAACTAAAAATAAAAGAATTATCTTTCAGGCAGGATATGGTAGCACATTCCTCTAATCCCAACACTTGCTAAGTAGAGACAAAAAGATCAGAAGTTCAAGGCTAGCTTAGCTTAGATCATTATTTATATAGCAAGTTTGAAGCTAGCTGTGTTACATGAAACTCTGTCTCCAGAAAGTAAATACAATTTGACCCTACAATTCTTAAGTTTCAAATACTTTGATTCCCTCATCACCTAAAATGGCCTTTTAAACAAGGATTGTTGATCATAAAATAAATATACCAGTAATCTTTAGAATATATAATAAAAGCTAGCTCAAATATGTTAAAATAGTAATAAGCACACTCCTATGGAGCTAGCCTGATTGGTTCTCTGAGCTGTTTCATCTAGGTAGATAACATTTAGATTAACATTGGACAAGTTATTTAAGCTCTGAATTCAGAGTCCTTTACTGTATAATGTTATAAAATGGGTGTAGTGCTTCATTTTGATGGTGAATAAATTAATAAATACAAAGTAGTTAAAAGAGGATAGTTAGTTTTATATGTTCATATCTGCAGGTTCTGTATCTGTAGATATACCCAGTCCAGCATTCTCAAATTCTCAAGAGAAGGGAGCATATTCCTAAAATCCAAACCTCAGGAGGCTGAAGCATGATGATTAATTCCTGTGGATTAAAAAACATCCTGGATTCCATAGCAAATTCAGTCAAGACCAACCTGCAATGTCTAGGGAAAAAAAAAAACTGTCAACAATTTGGGAAACAAAGACAGGAAGATCTCTGAGTTGATGACCAGCCTGGTCTGTACAAGTTCCAGAACAACTAGGGCTAAGATCCTGTTATTGGGGGGGTGGAGAGGGAGGTGTACATACATGCAGAAAGAGGGAATTTTTAAAAAAAAACTTGTCATACCAACAAAAGTCAGAGAAAAACAATTAGGTCTAAACAGAATGTGTACAGACCTTTTCTCCTCATTCCCTAAAAAGAAAATAAAAAATAAAACAGTATAACATATATTTAAACATTTGCATTGCATTAGTGTTGTAAATCATCTAGATAAGATTTAAAATATAAAGTCGGCTACTGCATAGGTTACATTCAAGTCGATGCCATTTCTATAAAGGATTTGAGTATCAAATCTGGATGTGGAGGGCAGGAAGCCTGAAACTTATTCCCCAGGCTTCTAAGAGTTAATACTGCCTTCCTGTTTCTTTCGTTGTCATAGGAAAACATTACCCTATTTGTCATTTATATTTAAGGTTACATTGGTTCCAAGTAGTATTGGTTTAATTACTGAAAAGTTTTATTGTTAAAATGAGAAAAGAACAGACATACTTAAGAGTAAGAACCAAATAGACTGGATTTACAGCCAAGAAAGGTGAAAAGAAACTTGAATTACAAATTCAAATTATAAATTTCAAACTTGAAAATAAAATACATGTCAAAAACCAGAATTTTTTTAGTTAAATGTTATGTTACATTAAGTGAAGTGTTTGCTTAGAATATATGAGCAATGTACATTTGTTTTTATAGTATAGAAAACTTAAGGGTAGTTTTGTTAATATATGATAGGAATATAGCTATTATTCTAGCCAACTACATGTTTTTATAGTTTTGTTAGTAGTCATGTCTGTTTATTTTTATATTGTACTTTGTTGCTAAAGTGACAAAGTTACAACAGTCAGTAATGCCTATAAAGCCTAAAACACTTACTCTCTGGCTCATTACAGTAAAGTGTGCTAACTCCTGATATATATTCAGAAAAGATATTTCAGCACAGAGGATCCATGATAACTATTCTTTTTATAAGAACTTATTTATGAATAAATTTATATATTCTCCAAGTATGAAAAATAACTCCTTCACATTATATTCTAGTGTCCCACCCAACCAAATTCATAATACATCTGTGAAGTCCTAAGACTTGTCAGATATAGATGATTGCTGATAGAAACTATAGGTATTCGGTGACAGCATTCTTGTGATCATCTTGTCTCTTAAGCTAGGAGTATAGCTCAATGGCATGTACTTAGCATACATCTAGATCTGGATTCCATTTCCAGCACTGCCAAAAAAGTAGACCAGGGTAGACTAGAACTTAAATAGATCCACCTGCCACTACCTCCTGAGGGCTGGGCTTAAAGGTGTGTGCCACAAAATATAGCCTCAATATAGGTATTAGCATTTAAGATTCAACCTATTGCCTTATTAGTTTTCTTTTGCACCCCCAACTTTATTTTGTCTGTTACAATGGACAACAGTATACAGTGTTTTACCTCCACCTTATCATTTAAAGATGTTTACACTATTTTGCCTACCTCTGAAAATGTCCTTTAAAAATCTTCAGTTGAACTGGTAAGTTTTCTTGAGGAACCTTTGTTCTAACTAGCACTGGATGTATTCAGGGTAAAGCACTTTAACTAAAAAAAAAATAATGCATGTTTTTTATTCTATTTCTAGCCTACAACTGGAGTTTTGTATAAAGAAGATAATTACATCATCATGACAACTACACATAAAGAAAAATACAAATGTATACTTCCTCTTGTGACAAGTGGGGATGAGGTTTGTTTTATACATATATTGCTGATCTCTCTCACTAAAGATGCGTTTTACAACCTTATGATCATTTACCTTAAAAACGAGATTCTCAACAACCTTGTAGCAAAAAGTATTAAACTCTTATCACTGTTTTCTTTGATTTGGGAATTTATTTTGGAAAAATTAGCAACCAGGCAAGTGTGGTATTCACACCTATAATCTCAACACTTAAGAGTTTCAGGGAGAAGGATTATCATGAGTTTAAAGCCAGGCTGGACACATTGTGAGACCTTGTCTGAAATTACTAAAGGCAGGGTGGAATTAGTTATTAATGTTTTGAATAAAAAGCTAACTCTTTGCTTGTTTTCCTTTATAGAAATGGTGTTTGTAAAATACAATATATTTCAGTGTAAATGTAGTGCTTTCATAAAGAAATTTTTATAATAAATAATTCTCTAGGTACCTTATACTTTTTCCTACCTTAGCTCATGCCCTTTTCTTTCTCCTAAAATAACCTAACTCCTCTTATCCACCCTTCAAGGCAATGACTTCTTCCATGATGAGACAGGAGAGGCAGCATAGTGAGGTGTAAAGGACAACAGCCTTCAGCCAGTAGGCTGACGTATAGGCCACAGTTAACTATGCATCCCTGGGCCAGTTAGAAACACAGTTCCTCTGCTCAATGAATTGATTAAGCCAGTTTACATTTTCATGGTCTGTAAAGTACAAATATTAAACTCAGTGCTTTTCTTAAGTATTTTTCATATTTGAAATCTGTCCAAGACAGCTATTCTATGCTGTTTTAAACCCCCTTAAAACAAAATCCACCCACATAGCCACACATGTGGCTCAAGTCTGAAGTATGAAAACATGAAGGAAACTGAAAAGCACAATAGAACCATTCTAAGACTTTCATAGCTAGAATTTGGGGGACTATGGGTAATTAAAAATTCTGAAATAAGTCTACAAAGATTGTTCAGAAAACTGATACTTAAGAACCTTTTTAAAAAGAGAATGAAATGCTATAGAAGGTTTTTCTGTGGCTTCATTCTTTATTCTTCAACTCGTTTGAAAGAAGAGACATTCCATAGGTTCTTGGTCAAGTTGTTGACTCCCTTTCTCTTTTATTTTCAAGCATTTGTGATTTAACCATTGAATTAATACCCAAACAGCAGAATTGGATGAAGTTCTAGGAAAACTGCATATTAAGCTTATTTTTTTTTCTAGGAAGAAGAAAAAGATTACAAAGGCCCCAATCCAAGAGAGCTTTTGGAACCACTATTTAAACAGAGCAGTTGTTCCTACAGAGTAAGTATTTTATGTGCATTTGAAAGTAAGTCTCTAGCAGCCAGTAGATGCTTAAAATGGCTTTTCTTCATTTATTAGTTAATGTCACATTTTAAGTTAGGCACAAATCTTATTGCTTAATAGTGTGGTGTTCATTTAAATTCTTATATAGTACACAAGTATCAAAGTATCAGTTACTGAACTACTTTGAATGTTTTGGGGTTCAAAGCAAAGCTTTCTTGAATTTCCTGAATAGAGTTATAAAATGCTAATCACTATTTTTTTAAATTTTTATTGCATCATGATGAGAAAAGTTACATGATTTCAATTTATCTAAATTTGTTAACATTTAAAAACATATTTTAAGTAAATAGAATTAAATCATATTCTTGTTTTCCTTTTGTACCCTGACTTCTCCCAGAGACCCCCCTTCAATACCCACAATATCTTTTTTGTTATATTCCTTAAAATTTACAAAATATTACAGCAATAAAAATAAGTATTATAAACGTTTGATATAAAACAACAATCAATTTAACAGTCTTATGTAGATGCTCATCTACAGCAATAGTGAAAATACATTTTTCTCAATATAAATTTTAAATAACTCCAAACATATTAACTGTATACTTCAAAATAATATATCACTACTAGTATTTTCTTAAATGAACATAAATATATAAAGTCTTTTTGTTTGTTTTGTATTTAGTAGAATTTAAAATCTTGACTCTTAACTGTGGTACAAGCCCAAAATAAGAACAATTTTTAGACATTGGATTTCATTGTAATAAGGCTATACTTCAAAGACGCTCACATCACCAAAGGATTTTACCTCCATCGTAGCTAAACTGAGATTTGATAGTTCTGCTGCACCAAGAAATGAATTGTAGGCTCAATTTTTGGATACAGACTTCCTACTATGGTCAAAGCTATTTGATTTCAGTGAGTGACTTCATTCTCAGCCCACAGAGAACAGGGTACATTCATTTAAGAAATGGTATAGGTATTA
>NW_022196905.1:622863-638386 GCF_008632895.1 Mastomys coucha
TTGCCGCCCGCCATCAGGTTATCTCTAGTGCTACCTGCCCTTGCTAAATCTGATTGGAGCCTGTCCTTTCTATGATTTTGATTCTGTCAGAACTCCACAGAGTCAAGCTGTCTCTGTGATCCTGTGATTTTGGGATCCTGTGATCCTGGGCTTGTTAGAGCACCTGGGAGTGGGGCTTTCTCTGTGTGTTATGGGACTGGCTGCGGAGCTTGCGCCCAAGGTCTGTCTGTTCAGGACACCAACCACCAGAAGGAACTCGAGTCACTGGGCTGGCGGAGTTCCTGTGTGCCTGGTCCCACTAGTCCCAGTTACACCCAGTGTTGGGACAGATGTTGGTTCCTCCTCACCTCTGATCCTGGGTGTATCAGAGCCCCTGGGAGTGGAGCTTCCTCTGGGTGTTGTGGGACTGGCTGCCTATTTTTAAGCTATGTAGAAAATTAGTCAGATAGTTATTACAGACCTAAATACGGCCTAGCTCTATTTCTGACTTAATCTTCATACAGAGCCTGTTAGTAGAAATCACATATACTATACAAGTTTTGCATTTTGTGTGACATAATTATGTGTCACTTCATAAAAATTTATTCCAGATGCTTAAAATTTCAGATAAAATTTCAATCAACTTATATGGCTTTTGTGTTTTTAAAAACATATCTTTCTTTTTAGATTGAATCTTACTGGACTTATGAAGTATGTCATGGAAAACATATTCGACAGTACCATGAAGAAAAAGAAACTGGCCAAGTATGTTTTTCTTTAAATGTAAACATAAAATGAGAAATTCCATAGTGATATTGATAGTTTTTAAGTTGTAGCAAATGAAATATGTTTGTAAAATACTGTATTTTTTTTTAATGTAGAAAGTAAATATTCATGAATACTACCTTGGGAATATGTTGGCTAAGAATCTTCTGTTTGAAAAAGGTTAGTCTCTACAATAATGATAGTACTACTGGGTTTTGGTTTAACATTTAAGTTCAGCAGGGCGGTGGTGGCACACGCCTTTAATCCCAGCGCTTGGGAGGCAGAGGCAGGCGGATTTCTGAGTTTGAGGCCAGCCCGGTCTACAGAGTGAGTACCAGGACAGCCTGGTACTCGAAAAAACAAAAACAAAAACAAAAAAAAAAAAACATTTAAGTTGAAACTAAAATTTAAGTCCAGGCATGGTGGGACAGGACTGTAATCCTAGCATTTGGAGTGTAGAAGCAGTAGGAAAAGGAATTCAAGGCCATTTGCTTTACATAGCAAAGCCTATATGCTTAGGCAATATGAGACTGACTCAGAGAAAGAAAAGAAAAAATGGTTTTGGATTTTATGTGACTTTCTTTTTTAAACTTTATTATTATTACAGCTTTATTCAAGGTATGTGCTACTGCATGCATAAAGGAGTTTTGAGGAAAACTTGTGGGAATCAGTTCTCTCCACCATGTCATTCCCAGGAACCAAACTCAAATCTATCATAGAATGCCATTTTAGGAACACTAACTTTAATGATAGAAGGGCAGAGCGAAGGAGAGGGTGTACAACACCTACCACATGTGAGGCCCTGGCACCAATACCCAACAACACACCCCAAAGCAAAGGTCTTGTAGGATTTGCACCTTCTTTAAAAATAAGTTTAATGTTTCAAAACTGACTTTAAAACATAGTTATTTTTATTGTATAGATGTAATTGTTCATGCTGTATGGTTACCTTTTTCTTGCATTGTTTCCACAGAACGAGAAGCAAAAGAAAAAGAAAAGTCAAATGAGGCAAGTGATGTGTTAAGTTTTCACACTTCATTGTTAGGTATGACCTTAGTGACAAAAACTACATATATGTTCCTTGTATAATGCCACAAGGAAGTAGGACAGATAAATTTCACAAATTTATGACAACTGGGTTTTGTATGGAAAGATATATCACCAGCTGGGCATGATGGGTCACACATTTAATTCCAGCATTAGGAAGCAGAGACAGACAAATTTCTGTGAGCCCAGGCCATCTGGTGACCATCTTGAGACCCTGTCTCAAAAAATAAATACATTATATTGTAATCTTACTATTTACTTTTAAGTAATACCTACACTGTAATCCCAGCTTCTTGGCAGACTGAGGCAGGAGGATCATAAGTTCAAGGACTTCCATATAGCGGAAGGAGAGAACCAACTCCTGAGAGTTGTCCTCTGACTTCCACACACACATAGAGCTGCGTGTGCACATATATGCAGATACATAAATGATGTCAAAACAATTAAAACAAGGAAGAGTGAAACTATAGCCCAGGAGAAGAACAGTGTCTAGCATATGTGACACCCTAAGCTCAATCTCCACGGAAAGGAAAACAGTATCACTCATGTGTCTGTGAAGGATGCTAAGATACCAGTCCATCATGATGCATGATGGTATTGCTTTCTATGTAGCATTGGAAACAGTGATAATAAGAGTATTTTTTAATTGCTTGTTCCTCATTTCTTATGACTAACAGATAAACTGCACATGTAAATAGCAAGCTACCTACCTACACAGGCTATGAAAATAGAGGCTAAGAATAGGGACTGTGCTTTACCTATGCCCAGTGCAAAGCTGCTATGCATGTGCAGATTGTAGGTACTTCATATATGTCCATCAGAGGATGCTCAGAGTAGTATTGTGTAAAAGGGCAATTCATGTAGTTCAAACGATGCTGCTTTTTTTCTTGCTTGCTTTTTATTTTCTTCCTTCCTTTCTTTTCTTTTCTATCAGCTCTACTTGGAAATAAGCCTTGAATCTTGTAGAATATAAAATATAAACAACGCACACTACAAGTTTAGTGAAGAAGGAGCTAAGCAGCCCAATATAGAACATTTTTTCATTAGCTTAGTTTGTATCTTCAGAATTATAGAGAATAACTCAGATTATTCATATGTTTGTACTCTTCACTTAAATATACATTGAGTTAACATTTTATTTTTAGTTTGTTCTATATTATACTATCCCTAAATACATATTTGCTCAAGTAAGAACTTAAGAATCAGAACACTAGGGTCGACTTGAAAGAAAGTACAGAAATTTTCCTTTTCTGTTTACAAAGAAAATGTAATTTTCTTTTTAAATAAATGTTTGTCCCATCCTCAAACACACCTCAAATTTCTAATAAAAGGTCTGTCTTACACTTTTTTTTAAGATTCCCACTAAAAACATTGAAGGTCAGATGACACCCTACTATCCGGTGGGAATGGGAAATGGTACACCTTGTAGTCTGAAACAAAATCGACCCAGATCAAGTACTGTGATGTATATATGCCATCCTGAATCTAAGCATGAAATCCTTTCAGTAGCTGAAGTTACAACTTGTGAATATGAAGTTGTCATTTTGACACCACTCTTGTGCAGTCATCCTAAATACAAGTAAGATGTTCATTCAATATTCTAAACATACAGTACACATGTGCTTTAAAGCATTCATATTTAGCCTTGATGGTTTTTTTCTACTGAATAGGTTCCGGGCCTCACCTGTAAATGACATATTCTGTCAATCACTGCCAGGATCTCCATTTAAACCCCTCACACTAAGACAGCTGGAGCAGCAGGAAGAGATACTGAGGGTGCCATTTAGGAGAAATAAAGAGGTATGAGAGTTAAGTAATTATACTTCCTCAGTGTTTTATTTTCATGCTTTAGAGCCTGTACCACGAATGTGTTAAGTATTTCTGTAGCATTGTAGTGGCAATTTATTTTATTAACTTCAAATTTTGATTCTAATTATTTGAGTATATCAACTCTTTATCTTATACTTTTAAGAATGTTTATCATTTTTTAATTAATTTACTTACTTTACATCCCTGCCACTGTTTGTCCTCCCTTCTCTCCTCCCAGTCCTTTCCTCCCTCCTCCCTCTCCCCTCCTCCCTCCCCCCTCCTCCCTCCTCCCTCCTTTCTCTCCCTTCGTCCCTCCCCCATCCACTTCTCCCTTTCTCTTCAGAAAAGGGGAAACCTCCCATGGATATCAACCAGCCTTCGAATATCAAATTGCAGTAAAACTAGGCTCATCTTCTCTTGAGGTTAGACAAGGCAGCCCAGTAGGGGGAAAGGGTCCCAAAGACAGGCAACAGAGTTGGAGACAGCCCCTGCTTCCTCTGTTAGGAGTCTCACATGAAGGCCACACTGCACAACAGTTATATATGTGCATAGGGCCTAGGTTGGTCCCATGAATGCTCCTTAGTTGGTAGTTCAGTTCCTGTAGGCCACTATGGGCCCAGGTTAGTTGATTTTGTAGTGTTCCTTGTGTTCTTGACACTTCTGGCTCCTAGAATCTTTCCTCCCCCTCTTCCACATGATTTCCTAAGCAATTACCTAATGTTTGACTGTAGGTCTCTGCATCTGTTTCCATAAATTGCTGGGTGAAGCCTCTCTCATGATAGCTTTGCAAGGCTCCTGTCTGCAGGGTTTCCATTCCTGTGAAGAGACACCATGACTAAGGCAACTCTTAAAAAAGACAACATTTAATTGAGGCTGGCTTAAAGGTTCCGAGGTTCAGTCCGTTATCATCAAGATAAGCATGGTGCTGGAGAATTCTACTTCTTCACCCAAAGGAAACCAGGAGCAAGCTGACTTCCAGGCAACTAGGAGGAAGGTCTCTCAAAGCCCATCCCTACAGAGACATACTTCTTCTAACAAGGTCACACCTAATAGTGCCACTCCCTCCCTGGGCCACGCCTATTCAAACCACACATCAGGTATAGCAGAATATTATTAACAGTATCAGGGGTGGGCTCCCTCTCATAGGTCTCAAGCTAGACCAATCATTCGTTGGCCATTCCTGCTCCATCTTTACCCTTGCACATCTTCTAGGCAGGACAAATTGTAGGTCAGAGATTTTGTGGCTAGGTTGTTATCCCAGTCCTGCCATTGGAAGTTTTGTCTGGTTACAGAGATAGTCGGAGAAGGTGGCTGATGCACGATCCATATCCCTCATTGAAAGAAGTCTTAGCTAGGGTCACTCTCATGGATGCCTGGGTGTTTCCATTTCTCTGGGTTTCTAGTTGACCCCAGAGGTACCCCCCACCCTGTTCCAGTTGTCTTTCCCAGCACTATCTCCCTCCATCCTCCTGCTACCTCATCGATCCTGTTTCCATCCCCACACCCACTCCTACCCAGTCCCCTCACTCACCTCCATATCCAACTCCTGCCTGTCCACTCAGGATGTCTATTCTTTTTTTGCCTTCTCAGTGAGATTCAAGCATTCCCCCTGAGCATTCCTTGTTATTTAGCTTTATTGAGTCTCTAGAATGTAGCATGGTGATCCTTTTGCTTTACAGCTAATATCTACTTATATGTACATGTTTGTCTTTCTGGGTCTGAGTTACCTCACTCAGGATGATCTTTTCTAGTTCTATCCATTTGCCTGCAAATTTCATGATGCCATTGTTTTTCATAGCTGAGTTAATACTCCACTGTGTAAATGTACCACTTTTTTTTTTTTTTTTTTTTTTTTTTTTTTTTTTTTGGTCCATTCTTCAGTTGAGGGACATATAGGTTGTTTCTAGTTTCTGGCTATTACAATAAAGCTGCTATGAACATAGTTGAACAAGTGTCATGGTGGCTCACAACCAGCTGTGATGAAATCTGATGCCCTCTTCTGGTGTGTCCGAAGACAGCTACAGTGAACTTGTGTATAATAATAAATCTTTGGGCTGGAGCGAGCAGGAACTGAGCGAGTAGGGTTGACCCGAGGGAGCAGAGGTCCTAAAATTTCAATTCCCAACATGAAGGCTCACAAATATCTGTTCAGCTACAGTGTACCAATATACATAAAATAAATAAATCTTTAAATAAAAGTAGCAAGTGATTTTTAAGTGCAGATCTATCTCTCCAGTTCCGTATATAATATCTTACTAAGTTTTTTAGTCGTTGTTCCAACTAAGCTTTTTAAAAAAGACAACAGCCCTAACTCCACCTCCTACATTTTATACTCTGTCACTCTCCTTTAACCACGTCTGTAAACTTCTTCCCTCTTCCTCCCTTGGTGGTCATACAGTTTCAGTTATATCTCATTCTTTGCTTCTTTCTTCCTTCCTTCCTTTCTTTCTTTTTTAATTTTGAGACAAAGACTCTTGATAGCCCTGTATGTCCTGGAACTTACTCTGTTGCCCAGGCTGGCCTCAAACTCAGAGATCCAGCTGCCTCTGCCTCCCAAGTGCTAAGATTAAAGCCATGTACCACTATGCCTGGTTTTCCCCCATTGTTTTTAAAGTACTGTGCTTAAAACAGACATAGTTCCTGGACAGGCTTTTTCCATGCAGTGTACAAATCAATTCTCTATCCAACTGACCAAAAGAACTTAAATGTTGTTTGGTTTGTTTATTTAGTTTTTTAAGGCAGGGTCTCACTTTGTTTCCTTGAGTAGCCTGAGGCTGACAGTCCTGACCATTTAAAAGACCATGCCTGCTTCTCAGTCACTTCTTACTTATCTTCATTTATCTCTAAGGGTTCACTGAGGGCTATCATTGTTCTCTTCTAAATCTTTTCAAATCTGCCTTGTCAGTAGTTCCAAACTTTATTATTTTCTAGGACCAACAATCCAGACTTTTTATAAATTCACATTCTAATCCACACATCTGATCATATGTTGAATCCTTTATGATCCACATTTTAGGGTGAAGTCTCTCTTTGTAGAGTACAAGCCTCTCTGAAAAGTTGGTTTTCATCATCAATCACCATTCCATATATATTAGCTGGAGTTTTGTTTTCAGGTTTGGAAGTTTAATTTGTTTTTGTTACTGTTTTGAGAACTATCTCATCTGGCCTTAAATTCACTATATAGTTGAAGATAGCCTTCCTTGCACCTCCTAAGCACTAGAATTAGAAGCCTACACTAGCTTCTCAGCCATTTTGAATGATGTAACGTTTACTGAAAGGTCCATGCTCTCCACGGCTTTCCTACCTTTGAATGTGCTATATTTCTTTTTGTATTATATTGTGACCTCCCTTCCTTTCCATAATTGTTACTTATATTTGAAGACTTAATTCCAGTGCCCTTATTTTGGAATCAGGATCATTATCCTAGAAAGAGGATTGTTTCTCTTCTGTGGTCTTGTATTTTGTTCAGTCTTTACAAAGTGGTTGTTTCATGTAGGTATTACATTACACTGAAGCACAAAAAACCAACTAGGCTTTCTTTAATTGTGTGTATACCACGTGTGTGGGATAACTCCAGAAAAGGATGTGAGATACCCTGGAGCTGGAGTTAGTGGGTAGTTCAGAGCCACCTTATATGGGTGCTGGGAACTAAAAGAAACCTTTTAAGGGTCATCTCTTAAGCCCTTCCTTTGAATACCTTTTAGAAAAGTATCACTGGGTTCATTGTGGATGAGATGACCAGAAAATATGTCAGTCTGATAGAAGGAAAAAGTAATCCCCACATTATTCTGGTTGATTTTGAGTGCTGTGTGAAAAGGTTATAATTGCAACTCTCTTTGGTCCTTCCCTTAATAGTACTGTGTACTAACAGGAACTTTAAAATGATCTTAGTAATTACGAGCACTGGCTGCTCTTCCAGAGGTCCTGAGTTCAATTCCCAGCAACCACATGGTGGCTCACAAACATCTGTAATGGGATCTGATGCACTCTTCTAGTGTATATCTGAAGACAGCTACAGTGTACTCATATAAATAAAAAATAAGCAGATGTTTTTAAAAAATGATCTTAGTCAAAATGCTTTGCAAATTAAGAGTAATAGTGCTGCCGGGCGTGGTGGCGCACGCCTTTAATCCCAGCACTTGGGAGGCAGAGGCAGGTGGATTTCTGAGTTCAAGGCCAGCCTGGTCTACAGAGTGAGCTCCAGGACAGCCAGGGCTATACAGAGAAACCCTGTCTCAAAAAAAAAAAAAAAAAAAAGAGTAATAGTGCTATAATCCTAGCATTCAAGAGACTGAGGCTGGTGAACCATGAATTCTCAGCCAGCCTAAGCTACATAATGAGATGCTGTCTAAAAACAGCAGGGCCAGCCAGTGAGGTAGCTCAGTGAGTAAAGGTAATTGCTGCCAAGTCTGATGATCTGACTCTGATTCCCAGAACTTATATGGTAGAAGGAGAGAGTGAATTCTTGTAAATTGCCCTGTGACCTCCAATATATGTACACATACTAAATAAAAGGTTTAATAAATAATAAAATGTGTATATAAAAGCCAGGCATGTTAGCACTGGAGAGATGGCTCAGCAATTAAGAGCACTTCCTTTTCTTCTAGAGTTCACTCCCAGCACCACATCAGGTGGCTCACAGCTACCTATAACTCCAGCTCCAAGGGGCGCAGATTCTTGTGATGGCCTCTACAGGCTTCTACATGCCATACCTAGATACACACAGACATAAATTTAAATATATATATATAAATATATAAATATATATATATATATTTTTTTTAAAGCCAACCCTAGTGATAAGGTTGTATAATACAGCACTTGGAAGGCTGTGGCTAGAGGATCAGAATTCATCCTTGACAATTGCCATAAAATAGTGGTTCTCAACTGTACTAATGTTCTGACCCTTTAATCAGTTCCTTATGTTGTGTCATGTTATGGTGACCCCTAATCATAAAATAATTATTTCATTGCTACTTAATAACTGTAATTTTGCTACTGTTTTGAATTGTAATGTAAACATCTGATATGCAGGGTATAATAAGAGACAATAAAATTAGAAGCATGCACCACTACACCTGGCTAGCATCCATTAAAAACAAAAGAAAAAAGCACCTTGGTTGTTTTGATTATGTGAAAAAGAGTAGTCATTGGTTTCTAAGAGAATAACCATTTAAGGACTCCTGTGAGCTAAAATAGATTTAAAAGAGTCACACTATTAAATAGTTACAATTACCATATCAACTGAAAAAGGAGACAGCATATCTAAATTAGTAAGAAACTCTTTTTATTAGATATTTTATTTACATGTCACATGATTTCTCCTTTCCCAGTTTCCCCTCCAAAAAACAAATAAACAAACAAACAAACAAAAACAACAAGAACAAACGCCTGTTGCCTCCCCCCTCCCCATGCTTGCACCCCACCCGCTCTCACTTATTGGCCCTGGCATTCCCCTACACTGGGGCACAGAACCTTCACAGGGCCAAGGTCCTCTCCTTAGTAGGAAACTCTTTACTTCTCAAATTTTGTATATTATCTACCCACTTATGATCATTATACTGACTTATTCAATACTGGTTTACATTTATTTCCTCTTCATTAAGAGTCAATATTCAGGTAACCATCAGATCCTATTTTATTAACTTTATCGACAAGTAACATTTCCTTTCCACACCAACTTTGTCATTTTAGGTTCCTGTCAACGTGACCTGGGTCACAATCCTTATTTAACACTTTACCTTTAGGTTTGCCCCTGAAATTCCTCCTCACTGGATACTTCTAAAGTAAGTACTTAACTAAGTAAGTACTTCACTTGAAACAGGGAGTATACCTGACTGCATATTGTGAGGACCTAGACTCAGTCCTTTATGTGCGCTTTCTCTCTCTCTTTCTCCCTCTCTCTCCCTCATTCTCTCTCTCTCTCTCTCTCCCTCTCTCTCCCTCACTCTCTTTCTCTCTCCCTCTCTCTCCCTCACTCTCTCTCTCTCCCTCTCTCTCCCTCACTCTCTCTCTCTCTCACACACACACACACACACCTACACTTCCCTACCTTTGCTTAATACCTGCAAGACAACATCCAGACCTTAGCTAGTTTCTCACCATAAAAAGGTTTGATAATCTCTTTAGTTCTAAATATTATATATCCCCGAATGAGTCTTTTCTTCAAATCCTCATGAATATATACACAAACACAAAGCATATACCTAAGTCACAATTAGATATACAAATGTCACAAATTATTCACCTTTCAAGGGTTGATCGTGAGTTTTCTCTTGGTAAAGTCTTCATATTTCAATTCTTCATCAAAGTCCTTTCCATCTAGCCTTCCTTTACACGTGTGTAGTTGTGAATCCCCTTTTTATTGTGCATCTACTTGAGCAAATTTCAGGTTCCTCCAGAGCAACAACCAGTTGAGCTACATTTAAGGAATCACAACTGATGATACTACTCACTCCCTGCCACTCCTTTTCACCCCCATGCTGCCTTAGCCTTACCTTTAAGGCCGTCTACAAAACTAAGTGGAAGGATGCAAAGCTTAGTAAGTCCAGAAGTACTTGACAAAAGGAAAACAAAAATACATAAAATGGAAATTTTCCCTATGTGTGCCAGAGGACTATTATACCCAGTAGTTGGAGGTAAAGCTAACATTTTTCTAGGTTTTTCACTATTGTCACAAAGTTCGCCTTTATTAAAACATTAAAATTAAGTGGGAAAAAAAACTTTTCTAAATTTCTGTTTGATTTTAAAATAATAACAAGCTATAACTGAAAACATGTGATGAAACTCATAAACATATCTGTCTGCTTAATTTTAGGAAGATTTGCCATCCGCTAAAGAAGAGAGATTTCCGGCCATCCACAAACCTATTGCTGTTGGCTCTCAGCCAGTGCTCACTGTTGGAACAACCCACATTTCCAAGCTGACAGATGACCAGCTCATAAAGGAATTCCTAAGTGGCTCTTACTGTTTTCATGGGGTAAGAAAGTGAAACTGTGATTTATTATCTTACAACCTTACCTGTATCAGGTACCTAATCCATGGCCATTGGGAGCACTGAACAAAAGTGCCTACTGAGAAATCACAGGATCATGCCGTCACCAATGGACATTTCCTTGTGTAGTCACCTGCCCCACCCCATACATCTCTACAGTCTCATCCACACCCATTAATTATATTCTCTCTACTCATAAAAGTTTGACGTTTCCTGTGGCAGGCAGTCTTGTATGATTTTGGTTGATGGTTAGAATGAGCATCAGTGATTTATTTCTCACTTTTTGGTTATGCAACAATCAAGAGTTCAAACTTGAGCTACATTTAAAAGGTAACACTTGCTCTGACTCTTAAGACCAGTGTAAATACACTCAAAGGTGTTTGGGGTTTTTTTGTTTGTTTTTGTTTTGTTTTTTTGTTTTGTTTTGTTTTGTTTTGAGACAGGGACTCACATAGCCCTGGCTATCCTGGAACTCACTGTATACACCAGGCTGTCATG
Organism: Mastomys coucha; assembly: GCF_008632895.1. Classification (NCBI taxonomy): domain Eukaryota; kingdom Metazoa; phylum Chordata; class Mammalia; order Rodentia; family Muridae; genus Mastomys; species Mastomys coucha. Next base: position 633,956 of record NW_022196905.1, read on the forward strand.
TTTTTGGTTTTGTCCTTTTCATTTTAAACCACACTATTGATTTTATAAATCATAAAAATTATATATACTTCACACTATCATATGGCTTTGTTATGTCAGTCTCCCTTCTCTGTGTATAACTTTATCTATTTCTTTCTTTTAGGGTGTTGGTTGGTGGAAATATGAATTCTGCTATGGCAAACATGTACATCAATATCATGAGGTATAGAATAGCAACAATCCAGGTTGCTTACTTGTTTTGTAGTACTGGAGCTCAAACCCAGGGCCTCCTAGATATGTCAAATGTTAATAGCATTGAACTGCATCACCATCACTGGATTAAAGTTTTGAAGTCTATGATGGCTGGAGAATTGGCTCAGCAGTTTAGCATGTGTACTGTTCTTGTAGAAGACACAAGTTTGATTCCCTGCACCCCTGTGAGGCAACTCACAACTCCCTGTTAACTCCAGCTCTAGGGAATCCAGTGCCTCATGTACCTCTATAGGTAACTACTCAAGTGTACAACATACATGTAGACACATAATTAAAAAATAAATCTTTAAAATCTCCTGTGGAAAAAAAGAAAGGCTTTAATACTACTTTTAACTGTAAGATGATTTTAATATGGTAATACTAACCAGAGTATTCCTGGTTTTTAGAAACTGGAAAAGTTAGTATTAACTGATTTCAGTCATCTTGTAAGAACATTGCTTGTTAACTATCTGTATTTTAAACTACCCTGAGCCTAGAAGATTAATAGGCTATTGGGGCTGTTCTAATTTAGAGTTATTCTTATAATTCATCCTTAAGAAATGAATAAATAGTAGAATAGTACATTGATTACAAAATTAATCATACTTGGTAACTATACCACCTTTCTCAGCTAAAAGAAAGTACAATTTCATTTCTGTTTGTTTTCTTGTTTTTGTTTGTTTGTTCATTTTTTGTTTTGTTTTTTGAGCTACAGTCTCTAATCCAAGCTACCTACAAACTCCCTCTTTAGCTGGGAAAGACTTTTGAGCATCTGATCCTCCTGCCTCTACCTACTAAGTACTAGGATTGCATGCATGCCCTAGTACACTGCCTTTTTAAAATGGTGCTAGATGTCAGACTCAGGTCTTTCTACATGCTAGGCAAGCACTCTACGAACTGAGCCACATCCCCAGTCCACTATGAAAGTACTTTAATGACCGTTTTAGATAGTTACATTAGTCTACTTATTCAGAGTTTTATTGTTTTTACTTGGTTTGGGTTGAGTTAGGTTGAAGGTTTTAATTTTTTTTTTTTTTATTATTGTTTTGCATTTGTTTAGTTTGGGAGCTTTGGTTGGTTTGGGTTTTCCGGGGGGGGTTGGTTGGTTGATTGATTGGTTGGTTGAGACTGGGTCTTACTAACTCAGAATGTCTTGATTACTCAACCCCCTAAGTATTGGGGTTACAGGTGTGCACACTGGGAAAATGCCTTCCAGAAAGTTAATGCAGCTATTTTAATGACTCTTTACCATATACTTAACCCATTACCATATAAGTTACCAAATTTAATTTGTCCTAGGTCATTAACCTATAACTTTCTGTTAAACTATTAGGTTACTAGTATTAGAATATAATATTCTAGTACTATATATATATAAAATAATAGAATATAATATATAGAATTAGTATATATATTAAAAAGTAATATGCCAGGTACTAAGTACTTTAAATGTTAACTCATTTAATCCTCAAAACACCTTTCAGAAGTCAGTCCTGTTATCCCAAGTTTCAGAAAGAGAAACAAGGGTTTTACATAGGCAATAAATAATAAGACTGGAATTCAAACCCACACAGCCATGCTCCCTGTGTAACTTCCTAGACACTTTGTGTTCCGGTCCCTGTCTGGGAAGTAACAAGTCTAGTTGCTGGGGCAAAAAATAAATAAGTAAATAAACAAATAAATAAATAAGAAAGGAAGGGAAGAAATATAGCTCTTTTCCTTTGGATAATAAAGTCTACTAGGGAAGTGACTGCTTTTTTCACTTGCTGCTTAACAAGTTTTCTGTACTATTAATCAGAAGTATATCATTGCCTAGCATGATTATCTGACATAAAATATGGAGAACAGGAATAAGGAAGGAAAGGGGGCAAGAACTTACTTTTATAAGACAAAGTATAGTGTTTCATTTTGTTTCCTTTAAAAAAAAAAAAATAGGGCGTTGGTGGCACACGCCTTTAGTCGCTGCACTTGAGAGGCAGAGGCAGGTGGATTTCTGAGTTCAAGGCCAGCCTGGGCTACAGAGTGAGTTCCAGGACAACCAGGGCGATCCAGAAAAACCCTGTTTCGAAAAACCAAAATAAATAAATAAAATGAAGGTAGAATCAGAAAAAGATTCTATATGGTTTTATACAGAAATGAGTGCCATCAAGTGAACTGTCACAACTGTAAAACTTCAAAGTTCTTATGTAAAAGTAGAGAGGGGAAGTGAAGATTTACTGTAAGGTTAGGCGTCTTAGTCCATTTTTGTACTGCTATATAACAGCATACTACAAACTGGATAACAATATGAAAAGAAACTAGATTTCACATTTCTAGAGTGTCTGCCATCTGGTGAGGTCCTTCTTTTTTCATCTAATGACACAAAGCAAGAGGAGAAGGGAATGAGAGCACTTTCAGCTGTGTAGAGATGGTTTAGTGATTCATAGAAGCAACTGCTCTTCCAAAAGACCAGGCTTCAATTTCCAGCATTGCATGGTCACTTATAGGCATCTGTAACTCTAGTCCTAGTAAATCCAGCATGCTCTTCTGGTCACATGGGCAGCAGGTATCCATACACTGCACAGACAAACATACAGACTAGATATCCATATGCCTAAACTAATTTTTTAGTGTAGAAAGGGTAGGCCCTTAAACTCAGAGCCTCCTGTCATAAGGATACAATACTCAAGACTTAAATATCACCCATCAGTTTCTACTTCCCCACACTATAAATTTAGGAATGTTTTGGCAGAGATATATTTGACTCATAACAACATCACAGTAGTGGCACTGGGGCTTTAACTTGATGGTAAAGTACTTCACCAGTATGTTTTTTCTTTAATTTTTTCTTTTAAAAATTATTTGTTATCATTGTATGTGTACTTGATATAAATAAAAGCTTATATCATGGGTTTGATGCCCCTTTCCTCTCAAAACATTATAGTAGTATGTATATGATTGCATAAAATACATATGAGCAATTAAATTTTTGGTTTAGGAGGTTGACATGTTGGCATTGAATCAAAAAAGAAAATGCCTCAGCAAATGAAAGAATGTGCTGTGTTTTTGACAACCTGAGTTTGAGCCCAAATCCTGTGAGTACATATGCCTTCACACATATATAAGAAACTAAAGGAAAAACATCTCCAGGAAGAAATTGATACAACAGAAAGAGAAATAGGAAAAGGAAAAGATAGAGTCACAAGTTACTACATCTGGAGTCAGGCTAAATTACATTTTCACAGAAACAGAATGAAGATCACTTAAATTCTACTTCCTCACTTTAACTGATATCATCACATCATTGTCCAGTAAGTGGATGAAGATGAGGACTGGGGGTTATAGGAAGGTCTACTTACTCATGTCAAACATGCATTACTACAAACACTGTCACGGGCATCCTGTGGCTCATTTGGTGAGGTACCTGATGCCAAGACTGATGACTGAGCATATACAAAAAAATGGCAAGTGTAATTTTAAAATTTAGTATTTTTCTATATACTAGGACAAAGATAATGGAAAAACTTCTGTAGTTGTGGGGACATGGAACCAAGAAGAGCATGTTGAGTGGGCTAAGAAAAATACTGCTAGAGCTTATCATCTTCAAGACGATGGCACCCAGACGGTCAGGTAAAGACTATTTGCCTTTGTTATGGAAGATTTGGGGGAAGGATTTCAGGCCTAAAGGAGAACTGCACAGGAAAACCAACAGCATCAACTAATCTGGACCCTTGGGGCTCTCAAGAGACTGAATACCAACCAAAGAGCATACACAGGCTGGACCTATATATAGCCTCCACACATCTGCAGCTTGGTCTTCTTGTGGGTCCCCCAACAACTGGAATAGAGGCTATCCCTAAATCTGTTGCCTCTCTGTGGAATATGTTCCCTTAACTAGGCTGCCTTGTCTGGCCTCAGTGGTAGAGGATGTACCTAGCCCTGTAGAGACTTGATGTGCCAAGGTGGGGGGCATACACAGTAGGGGGCCTCCACCTCAGAAGAGAAGGGGAGAGAGATGGAGGAAGGGACTGTGTGAACTGGGGGATCGGGAGGGTGGGCAGCGATCAGGATATAAAATGAATAAAAACTGTGCAAAGAATAAAATAATAAAAAAAGGCTCAATATTTTTTGAGGGCATTTTTTTTTAATTTATCTATTCTCCCATAGATTACATCCTGTTGGCCAGAGTTTCCCCTTCCTTGTCTCCTCCTAGCCCCCCCC
>NW_022196905.1:638398-655695 GCF_008632895.1 Mastomys coucha
CCCCCCCCAACTCTCTACCCCACCAGAACCTCCTATCAGGGATACCAACCAAACATGGCATATCAAGTTGCAGTAAAACTAGGCACCTCCCCTTATATTAAGGCCAGATGAGGCAACCTAGTAGGAGGACAAGGGTCCCAAAAGTAGGCATATGCATCAGAAACAGATCCCATTCCCCCTTTTAGGAGTCTCACAAAAAAACAAGGTATACAACTCTAACATATATGCAGAGGGCCTAGGTTAGACCGAAGCATGCTCCCTGATTGTAGGTTCATTCTCAGGCCCTGAGATGGGATTTGTTGATTCTGTAGGTTTTCTTGTTTCCTCAGGATTCCCTGAGCTCTTCCTAATGTTTGGGTGTGGGTCTCTGTATCTCTCCCATCAATTGCTGGGTAAGTTTCTCTGACAATTGGACTAGCCATCAGTCTATGAGTATAGCATCATTTCACTGACTTTTTTCTGCCAGTCTTGTTTGGTTCTATCCTGGGTCTCTAAGTCGTCTAGGCAGTATCGGGGATAGGCTCCATCTCCTGGCATGGATCTCAAGCTGGACCACTCATTGGCTAGCCACTCCCATAAGACCTGTGCCAGAACCTACCAGAACAATTTGTAGATCAAAGTTTTTGTGCCTGTGTTGGTATCCCAGTTCCACCATTGGTATCCCAGTCCCACCACTAGAAAGAAGCCTTGTCTGATTAAAGGATATGGCTAGTTCAGGCTTCCTATCTGCCATTACTAGAAGTCTTAGATAGGGTCACCCTAATAGATTCCTAGAAGTTTTCATTGCATTAGGTTTCTACCTTGCTCCCAAACTGCTTCCCAATTCCAGTTGTCTCTCCCAGTACTATCTCCTATCCTCTCCCTACCTGATCCCTCCTGTTCCTACCCTCAGACCACTTGCAACATCTATCCTGTTCCCAGGGACACCCATGGATCTCCTATCTTGATCCCTCCTTGTTACTTAGCCCCTCTGGGTCTGTGGATTGTAGCACAATTATCCTCTACAATTAATATCCATTTATAAGTGAATACATACCATGTCTGTCTTTCTGGGTTACCTCACTCAAGATGATCTTTTCTAGTTCCAACTATTTGTCTGCAAATTTCAGATGTCATTGTTTCTTTTTTAGTGGATATTTTATGTATTTACAGATATCACTGTTTTTAAAAGGTTAGTAATATTCCATTGTGAAAATATAGCATATTTTCTTTATCCATTCTTTGGTTGAGAGACATCTGGGTTATTTCCAGTTTCTGGCTATTATGAATGAAGCTGCTATGAAATAGTTGAACACGTGTCTTTGTGGTAGGATAGAGTGTCTTTCGGGTATATGCCCAGGAGTGGTATGTATAGCTGGATCTTGAGGTAGATACATTCCCAATTTTCTGAGAAGTGGCCATATTGATTTCTATAGTGGCTGTACAAGTTTGCAATCCCACCAGTAGTGGAGAAGTGTTCCCCTTGCCAGCATGTGCTGTCACAAGTGTTTTTAATTATAACCATTCTGACAGGTATAAGATAGAATCTCTGGGATGGCTAAGGATGTTGAATATTTCTTTTTTTGTTTGTTTTTTTGTTTTTGTTTTTGTTTTTTTTTGAATATTTCTTTTTTCTTTTTTTTAACAGACCATCTTTTCATTCTGTCCTTCACAGAGCTCAATTTTACCTTTTTTTATTAGATATTTTCTTTATTTACATCTCAAATGTTCTCCCCTTTCCTGGTTTCCCCTTGAATATTTCTTTAAGTGCTTCTGTTGAGAATTCTCTGCTTTGATCTGTACCCCATTTTTAAATGGATTATTCGGTTTGATGGTGTCTAATTTCTTGAGTTCTTTATATATATTTGGATATAAATTAACTGTCAGATGTAAAGTTGGTGAAAATCTTTTCCCATTCTATAGGCTCCTATTCTATACTGTCCTATTGACAGTATTTTTTTTGCCTTACAGAAGCTTTTCATTTTCATGAGATCCCATTTATTAATTATTGACCTTAGTGCCTGTGCTATTAGTGTTTTATTCAGGAAGTTGTCTCCTGTACTGATGCATTCAAGGCTATTCCCCATTTTCTCTTGTATCAGGTTCAGTGTATCTGGTTTTATGTGAAGGTATTTAATCCACTTGGGCTTGAAAAACTCAAAATATTGACAGATTAAAATTTTAACTATGCAGAGTAGGACATGATGCTGCATGCCTTTAATTCCAGCATTTGGGAGGCAGAGCAGTCAGATTTCTGAGTTTGAGGCCAGCCTGGTCTACTGAGTTCCAGGTAAAGAGACCCTGTCTTTACAAAAAAAAAAAAAAGTTAAATTTAGGTCAGTGCTATTTAGAGAACAGCCTTTAGATTCCTTTCCTTTGCAGAAAGAAACAACCCAGTGTCAAGAACATAGTTATCAACTGCACATGATAATGCATGTCTTCAATATAAACCAGGGCTAGATAGAGAAACCTTGTCTTAAAAAAATAAGTCATAGAGATAGGCTGCCTAGGTTTAATAGCTGACTGGCTCTCCTGTAGTAGTACCTTAGAAAAATAAAATGATCTGTAAGCCTCATGTATCTACTAGTATATTCTTATAAGGTAATGAGGACGTTTAAATAAAATAACCTAGCCTATCCATAACATGCAGTAAACTACCTGCTGCTGCCTTTAATAGTGATGGTGATCTTAGACTGGCAGTGATGTTCATGACAATGACTCGATTCTTTTGTTTGGCTTTGTTGTTCTGTTTTTCTCTTTAAGATTTATTTATTTTTATTGTGTGTGTTTGAGTGTTTGCCTGAATGTGTGTGTGTGTGTGTGTGTGTGCGCGCGCGCTAATAGAGGGTGTTGGATTCCTTGGAAGTGGAATTACAGACAGTTGTAAGCTGCCACATGGATACTGGAAATTGAACCCAGGTCTTCTGAGAGAGCAGTGAATGCTTCTAGCCACTGAGCAATCTCAGTTTTATTCCTTTGTACAATGAGGGAGATTTAACCCTTCATCCATGCTAGTTAAGTGTTCTAACACTGAGCTAACTCCCTACTTCTAACAGTTTGATTTGGTTAGAACTGGGGCTAACATTTGTGTTTGTAAGTTTTTAACTTATTAAATATACTTTGTCATTTCCTCTTGTTAACTTAATTTTAGTTAGGTAGGGCTCACTTATCTTTTGTGCTATATGGGTATATTTTATTGTACCAGAAGTAAGGTAATCTTACTTCTCAAGAATAACTGCTTTAGCTTTTCTTAATCTCATATCCAGTGTATTTAAAAGATTAATTCTTGCTCCTTCTCAAATAATAATTTTTGTTTCTTCCTGGGACAGAAAGTATTGAGAAATTATTTTTAAAAAATATACTGTCTTTTCAGGCTGACCAAAGTCTAAGTTAGGAAAATAAAAATAGAAATATTTAAATGTTCAATGTGCCAGACAAATTATTTTAGGTTGATGTTTCCTGCAAAAATAGTGTTTATGGCATCATGTGCTTAACATTGAAGCATAGCAGAGTGTGACTAGAAAACATAAAACTTTTCTTTAGATATCCTTCACTCTGAGAGTTATATTTTGGCAGAGCCTTGATTTTTTTGTTTGTCTGTTTTTGTGTTGTTTTTTGTACCACACACAGAAGAGCGTTTAATGGGGTCAGCTTGATGGAAAACAGAAAGGAAGAATTGTTTCACCAAACAGTGAGCTAGCTGGGCAGGGGGACCTTTAAAACAGTAACTGCTATAACTTTGTTTTGGTTGGTTGGTTGCTGGGATAGGCCTCAAGTTCACAGAAATCCTGCATCTTTATCCTCCCAAGGGCTGCTATTAGAAGTATTTGAGTTACCATACCAAGCTCAAAAAACTTTGAATCTGACCTATATGTAATATGGACACCATTAAGAAAGATAGTACAAAATTTCTCCAATTTGTATTTTCCTTATAGACTCTGACTCTGTGATGTAACCTTCTCACCTATCCATTACAGCTATTCTAATTAATCAGACTGTAATAAGGCTTGTATGTTTCTCCAATTCAGGATGGTGTCACACTTTTATGGAAATGGGGATATTTGTGATATCACCGACAAACCCAGACAAGTGACTGTAAAACTAAAGTAAGTTGACCCTCCTCGTTTCCTTACCTTTTATTGACAAAAGTTTTACATAAGATATAATAACTAAATACATTATTAAATTGTATTTTAAATTAAAATAACTAAGTTATTAAATTATTAAATTTAAGTTAAATTATGCTGGGTCCACTTAAAGTTTTTATAGATTAATAGGATAACAAAAATACCTGTTTTTTATGCCATAGGCAGTACTTTAAAGTACTCTGTATTTTAGGTGTAAAGAATCAGATTCTCCTCATGCTGTTACTGTGTATATGCTAGAGCCTCACTCCTGCCAGTATATTCTTGGGGTAAGTAAAATTAAGATAATCATTTGGGGGCTAAGTGGCACAATACTTACCTTGTGTGTGGGGGAGGTCCTAGATTCAATCCCAACACCACCAAGTGGAAAGAATTAAATGTTGGATGTATTTGAATTTTTTGTGTTAAATTTACAAAGGGCATTCTTTATGCCTAGCATGCATGAAGCCCTGGGTTTAATTCTTAGCACTACATAAAACCAACCAGGTATGGGGATGCACCTGTAATTCCAGTGCTTAAGAGGTAGAGGCAGAAGAATAAGTTGTTCAAGATCAAAGCCAGCTTGGCATATATGACATCCTGTCTCAAAGCATAGATCTTAAATGCTGAGTTCGATTATTTAACAATTTTAAATAGCATTGTAAATATCACCCAAAATAAGGTTTGCCACAACAGAAAGTCTCTCATATCCCTGATCAGGTATGTATCCAAAGATACCTCTTTTTAGTTTCTCATACAATAGATTAGGTTTGCTTCATTTGGAATGCCACATTAATGGAGTTCCATTGTGTGTCTGGTTTCTCATACTCAGTAATGTTGAATATATCAGTACTTCATTTTCTTTGCATTGCCACATCCTATCCTTTTGTATAAGTATACTCTTCTGCAAATGGACATTTAATTCATTTTTCACTTTTTGGTTATGATAAGTAAGGCCTCTATGTTTTCATTCATTATGGTTACATAGCTGTGTGTAGAATTTCTAAGGCATGAGTAAAATTACCTTCTACTAAATGACCCACCAAAATGCTACTGTTATTTAATCTCCTACCAGCAATACATGAGGGTACACTTACTCTGTCTCCTCACTAGCTTTTTTTTTCCAGTCTTTCTTGTTAGTCATTTTAGTGAGTTCTGTTTGCATTCCTCATACAGTTAATGATACTGAATACCTTTTCATGTCATTTTGGTATTCATTTATGTTTGAGAAACTTTACATCTAACCAGCCTTTACTAAACAAAAAGTTATCCTGTTACTTCTTCAAATGGTTAGGAAGACTTTATTCAGTACTGTTTTCATTAGTACCAAGAGTTACAGGGATTGAAATACATCGTATACATGTATAAAATTCCGTATGGATGGATGGATGGATAGATTGATAGATAAAATAAGAAACAGGTAAGGCTCAGCTCTGAATACTGAAGAGTCAGGAGCTCAGAATCAATAGCCACTAGGCCGCATGAGAAGATTTAATAAATAGAAAATCACAAAAAACAGGCTGGATCTAGGCTTCTTACTAAAGCAAGCCAGAGTTATCAGATATTGAGTCTGGAGCTTCTCTCTCTTGGTATAAGTGGACTAGTCAGGCCAGAGACATGGCCCAAGGCATAATTTGAGAGGCTCGAGGTAGCCTGACTACTGGTTAAAGAATAGAATTTGTGTCAGTCTCTTACCCGAGTATTTTTTGCTGTTGGTACTTATCTTCTGATTGCTTGATTCTAGAAGGTCAGAAATATACTGGATATAAACTCTTTGTATTGTAGATACACCTTTTTTATATTCTGACTTCTTCTTGTTCATTGTCTTCTGATAAAAGTATATTCTATTATATATTGACTTTCTTTTTTCTTTTTTCTTTTATGGTTACTGTATTTTGTGTTCCAAGAACTTTTTGTTGCCTCAGTCATGGACACACCCTATTAACATTTTCTTCTAGAGACTCTATAATACTGACTTTGATTTGTTTTAAGTGTTCCTTTTTCTGTTTTTATCCTCTATGAACTAGGCATAGCTTCTGGGACTTATGGATTCATACAAATTTTAGAAAAAATTTTTGCCATTATCTTCTCAAAGATTTCTTTTTTTTTAAAGAGTATTTATTATTATATGTAAGTACACTGTAGCTGCCTTCAGACGCACCAGAAGAGAACGACAGATCTCATTACAGATGGTTGTGAGTCACCATGTGGTTGCTGGGATTTGAACTCAGGACCTTCAGAAGAGCAGTCAGTGCTCTTACACAGTGAGCCATCTCACCAGCCCATTCTCAAAGATTTCTTTTGCTCTACTCATTTTTCCCTGTTTCTGAAACTACTTAAACATATATATGTGAAATGCTCTCAAAATCACAAAAAATTCCTTTTATTTCAACCCCACCCCTGCCCCATCCCATGGTCTATTTTGGTTAGTTGATTGGTTGGTTGGGTTTTTGTTTTTGTTTTTGTTTTTTGTTTTTTTGGGTTTTTTTTTTTTTTTTTAGATTTTTCGAGACAGGGTTTCTCTGGCTGTTCTGGAACTCACTCTGTAGACCAGGCTGGCCTCAAACTCAGAAATCCATCTGCCTCTGCCTCCCAAGTGCTGGGATTAAAGGCATGCACCACCACTGCCCGGCCCAATCCCATCCCATGTTTAAAGGCAAGTCATTTCTACTAACCTTCACCAGCTTCACTAATTACTTCATTTGCCATGCCCAGTCCATTGGTGAGTTCATCTGTGATACACTTTTCATCTCTTAATATTTCCATTGGATTTTTATTATTTCCTTTCCTCTACTTTAAATTCTCTCACATGTTCTCTACCGTTTTCCCTGATATATGTTTGGTTTTTTCTTTTGTTGTTTGTTTTTTCACAATTATTATGACAAATGATTCACCTTTGTAAGTTAGTGTTTACTTTGCCTTATAAGTAGAGCTGATAGTTTTGCCATAATGTTTTACTGTTTTAGTGATGTAACTCTGGCTGTAAACTCCTCCTATATTCTTGTTCTTTCTGTCTCCTGTGCCGTATTTACTGAGAGATAAAAATATTTTCACCTGTGATACTTTTGTATGGGTGACTAAACTTGTTTTTCCGAAAACTTTACTATTTATGCTAAGTATCATGAAACTTGTCTGTAAACCAACACTTAGGATTGACGAAAGAAAAGTTCAAGGCTAGCCAGGGATAGATACATAGCATGACACAATCTCAAAAGAAAAAAATGGAAGGGTGCTGGGGAGAGGAGGGAGAAAAGAGCCTAATTTGTAGGGAAAATGTTGGGTGGTTTATCCAAATCAGGACCTTACATATTTAGCAAATATATTCTTTGAGAAGATACTGAGGAAATGTCCACCTTACCAACTTTCTAATATTATTGTTCTTCAGGTTGAATCTCCAGTAATCTGTAAAATTCTAGATACAGCTGATGAAAATGGACTTCTTTCTCTCCCCAATTAAAGGATATTAAAGTCGAAGGAAAGAAAGATGATTGAAAATCATCACTTCCTCCTGACCACATCTCATTGTAGAGTCTCGCCATTGGACCTTGTCTATAATATCACAAAAAAAAGGACTGGCAACCACACTGTGAAATTCATGTGTATATAAGAGATTACAGATAAACTTGTAAGGCAGACCCGTGTCTCATTTCATTCATTTTGGTCTTGTATGAACTGATTGTGCTTGGCTTTGCTTGGGTAATATAATTTCAAACAAATCTGATCCAAGCAGTTTAGTCCTGCCTATCAAATGTCATGATCCTTGTTCTTGTTAAAGTATTTTAAATAATATACTTACTGAATAAATTACAGCATATATGGCAAGCTAATGAAGTAAAGATAATGAAGAAAGAAGTTGCTAGGAGATTGTGTAAATGAGGGACCACATAAAATGTATAAAATTCTAATGCCTGAAATTCTTTCAGCAAATGTTTCTGTGGCAGCTGCTCTCTGTCAAGCACTAAACTAGAAGTGGAAATAGAGGAGAGCCTCACAGACAACCCCGAGGTCACTCAGTAAACTCTTCTTTATGACAGGTTGCTCCTTTTCTTGACCTTTTATGATTCTTACCATGAGTAAGTTTATTACAGTGCAGACAGTTAGTGGCTCATCTCTAAATTAGAATGGTTCATTCTAAAATTCACTGTGCTGTCTCTCATACCTGCCTGCTATATGTTATAAGTCTTAGTTCTGGACAGCTTTATGGCACAATATTTATTTTAAAGAGAATAAAATGTTAATAAGCAGTCTTTTCATGTAATTAGTGGCATATTATTCAGTTACTTTGTTCTCCTTTACCTTTTTGCATATATTTTATACCTATGTATCTGAACAAGGACAAAAAAGTGGCCATAGGGAGAGAGGGGATACCTCAAAGGCAGAGCTTATTTGAGGCCCTCAGTTCAGTCTCCGGCAACAAAAATAAAGAGTTGGGTAATGGGGTTCATGCTTTTGTTCCCAGCACTAAGTAGACAGACACAGGGGGATCAGAAAGTTCAAAGATAGCCTGTTCTACACAAAGGCTAGCCAGTTCTGCATCAACCAGGGCTACAAAGCGAAAGCCTATTTTAAACAGTCAAATAAAAGGTGGGCCAAATACTCCTGAAAACCAATATTTCTTGATAAAAGCTATGTTAAGAAAGGGTTTGTGGCCAGGCCTAATGGCATATACTTGTAATCCCAGCACTTGGGAAGTAGAGACTAGAAAAATCAGAAGTTCAAAAATCTACATAGTGAGTTTGAAGCCAGCCAAGGCTGCAGGAGACCTTGTCTTAGAAATTAATTAATTAATTAATTAATTATTAATATGTGAATTTTTTTATTCTACACCAACCACATTCAGCACCTTTGGGTATCCTACAGTTGATTTAATTAATTAATTAAATGCCTTTATAGCTGGGGTGGGGAGTTTAGTGGTAAAGCATTTGCCTTCTGTATGTAAGACCCTAAATCCATTCAATCTAGGACAGTGGTTCACAACCTGTGGGTAATGACCACTTTGTGTGTCAAATGGCCTTTTCATGGAGGAGGGGTGTCACCTAAGACCATCAGAAAACATATTTACATTATGATTCATAACAGTATCAAAACTACAGTTATGAAGTACCAACAAAAAGTTTTATGGTTGAGGGTCACCACAACATGAGGAACTGTATTTAGGGATCACAGCAGTAAGGTTGAGAACAGATAGTCTAGGAGGAAAAAGAATTTATGCCTGGAGGCTGGAGATGCAGCTCATTGGTGGACTGCTTAGCATACACAGGATCCTGGATTCCATTTCCAGCACAGCACAAGAAATAAAAGAAAAAAGTAAATAGGTGAACATAGTAGAACTTGGAAAACAGAGAAGTATTGCCATGAGTTTGAGACCAGTCTGATCTGCCATATACTGTGAATTCTAGGCTACCCTAGAAAGAGTGAATGAGATGAGATACTTTCTAAAAGTAATAATAATAATACAATCTGGGCATACCTTTTATCATAGCACTTGAGAAAGCAGAGGCAAATAGGGTTACTGTGAGTTTGAGGCCAGCCTGATCTACATATTAAGTTCCAGGTAAGGACCAACTTAAGTTGTTTAGAGATTTTAGTAAGAAGCAATCCATAGAAAAAGCAGGGATTTTAAGTTCAAACCTAGGTCTATACTATAATAACACTAGGTTATTATGAATGAGATTGAGGGTGAGAAATCAATTATTCCTATATAGCATAAAATGCCCTACATAACCAAAAGTATGTGAACTGTTTTATTCTACACCAACCACAGTCAGCACCTTTGGGTATCCTATAATTGATTTTTTTTCTCATGTTTACCTACTTGGACTTAGCATCATATGTTACAGGTAAAAGGATTCAACTTTACAAGGCTACCCCACATCAGATGTCAGTTACAAGTATTACAAGTACCAAGTTCTAATTATATATATATATATATACACATATATATATGCATGCCTATTTGCCTATATGTACACCACATACAGTTACAGGTAGTTGGGAGCTACCTAAAGTGGGTCCTGGGAACTAAACTCAGGTCCTATGCAAGAGGAGCAAGTGTTTTTAAACACCAAGCCATCTTTCAAGTCCCTGGATCCTAATACCTTCAGCCAGACAGCTATCAAATCAGAGTCTCCAGACCTACTACTTGGTCTCAAAAGTTTGCTAGAATGGCTCACAGAACTCTGGTAAATACTTAGCTTATAAAAGTTATAAAGGAGACAAGCACTGATACAGTCAAATGAAAGAGGTAAATATGACAAGAATGTTGGAAGAGTTCAGTTTCTACACCCTATACTTCCTCAGTCTAGTAATATGGACACGCTTCAGATCTCAAGAATTCAAAAGTTTATATGGAGCTTGAAACCCACCCATCCCTAATATACACACACACAATGGTCACTGGATGGGATTGAAGTTCCAGCCATGCAGTCATTTAGTCTTTCTGGTGAATGGCCACAATTGGAGACTGTCTAGGGGTTGTGATTTTTCGACATAGATGCTGAAAGTAAGCTATATTCTAAGTTACTCTTGGTTTTTCAGGCTTTGCCTCACTCTGAAAGACTCCATTTTACAAATAGCATTTGAGTAGGAACAAAGATAGAGGGTGACTCTGTACCTTGCAAACAACACAACCCATCTGGCACCACTGACAAGGCACAACTGATAAAGTAAAGACTATAATTTATCAAATTAATATCACACAACTATGTATGTTAAAATTGTATCAAGAAATTCAGCAAGAACTTACTGAACTTCCTAAACTGAGGAAGAGGTGTGGCAACCTAATTTGGACCCATTTAGAGGAGGACACCTTTAATAGCCCCAAGAGTGACAGCCCCATCAGCCTGTCATCTGCATACCTGGAAACCAAAGTACTTGTGAATTTATTGCTATACAATTAATTCTGACATGTAGGAAGATAAGCGTGTTCATCTGCCTCTGACATACAATCATGAGAAAGTATGTACTCCAATGGTCTCAACTGAACAACAAAAAGCCATTCTGTCACTTGAAAAGCCCCCGAGGTCTTAAGAGCTTTGGTTAGAAGAATATAACCAAATATATACAGAGGTGAGGGAGGGGCTTAAAAGTCATCCTTGTGTATCCAGTTCATCTCCAACTTCTCTGAGGAGGACGGCTGGTCTAGACATGCCCATATCCCTTAGATTGTGTTCTCTGAGGAGGAGGGCTGGTCTAGACATGCCCATATCCTTTCTAGATTATGTTTTCCTACCTAGTCCATGAAGACTCATGTGGTCTAAATATTTAGCTTCTGACTTGATAAACAGCTGAATTAAGATAGCAGGATGATTCAGCTACAACATACCTGATGTGCTTTGAGAAGACTTTCTCCAAGTACAGTTTCTGTTAAATTGGGTGCTTGCCATTCCATACTTACCAAACTGGATTGGTTTGAACAGAGTTTAAGAACCTGTGTTTCCAATGAACTTTGATTCAGTTTTTGGTACCAACTGATTTGATCTGATTTTGATACCAACTAGTTCTCGGTGTTTTAAATACACATACACACTAAGTTAATAAAGGCAAATATTAATAAGTTCTCTGGTGAGTCAGTGGTTGAGAACCACACTGACTTAGGAACTTCACTTCCAGCGATCTAGCATAGGCCGAACCCTCCAAATCACAGCGTCAGGAAGAACAACTGCTCTTCAGAAGACTGCGTGTGAGTTTCCTGTGAACGGTTGTGGCTGTATCTGCACTTCTAGACACCACTGGGCTTGTAGACTATCTCTAACTCAAGAACAAACTGTCTCAAAACTGAATAGAAACCTGTATACTGCCCTGGACTGCCCTTTTCAGTCTCTGATACCTGTGATACCAGTACAGGAATAGGAGGATGGCAAGTTCAATGCCAACCTTGGCTATATAATGACACCCTTTCTCAGATAAAGCAGAATCATAGCTCCAAACGGAGATACTAGAAATAACAAAGTAGGAGCTAGAGAGAGAGCTAAGCAGCAGAGAGCGTTGGCTGCTCTACAGAGGGCACAGGCTCCATTTGCAGCATCCACATGATGGCTCACAACTGTTCATAATGCCAGTCAGGAAATCCTTTGGCTTCTGTGAGGTACTTCATGTATGCTGTATACATACATGCAAGCAAAACACCTACATACACATTTTTACATTTTTTTATTTTAGATTTTATCTTATGTGTGTGAATGTTTTGCTTGTATGCATGTTTAACATGTGCCTGCTTGATGCCTGTAGAAGTCAGAAGAGCTCATCAAATCCCCCAGAACCGGAGTTATGAATGGTTTTATGAGCGGTCGTGTGGGTGGTAGGAATTGAACCCAAATCCTCTGAAAAATAACAAGTGCTTTTAACTGCTGAGCCACTGTGTCTTAGTTAGGGTTTCCACTGTTGCTACAAAACACTGTGATCAAAAAGCAAATTATGGAGGAGATTTCTTTGGCTTACACTTCCACATTGCTGTTCTCCACTGAAAGAAGTCAGCATAGGAACTCAAAGCAGGATCTGGAGGTAAGAGTGACGAAGCACAGGCCATGGAGGGATGCTGCTTAGTGGCTTGCTTCACACGGCTTCCTCAGCCTGCTTTCTTACAGAACCCAGGAACGCCATCCCAGAGATGGCACCATGTAGTGGGTTTGGCCTGATAATGCTTGTTTTCTAATGTTAATTTGGGTCCCCAAATCTTACATGAGTGTCTGTACATAGCTTCTGGAAACAATTCCAATTGGTTCTGATTGGTAAATAAAAAGCCAACAGCCAATAGCTGGGAAAGACAGAGGTTGGGTTTGGGAATTTCCTGGACTTAGGACTGGGAAAGAGGAGGAAGAGAGAGATCCACCAAGCTGGAAGAGTGTAGAGGAGAAGAGAGATACCATGCCTGAGAAGAGTGCAGGACAGAGAGGCATTCCCACCATGTGAAAAGGCTGCGAGAATGAGGCCCCAGAGCACGGCCCAGTTGGGCAACCCTCTGGGCCCAGAGCAGCCTTCATAGAGTATAGAGCTTAGTAATAATAATTCAGAATTATTGGCAGCAGGTAGGTTACCCACATGGAGGTTAGACAGTGGTCTAGCTATTGTGCTGCTTAAAGCATATCAAAATATAAAGGCTCTGTGTATGTCTTTCATTCAGGAACATAAACCTTTGATGCAAGTAGTGAAACCTGATGCTGGGATTTATTAATATTATATTATTCCAACAGTACCACCCACCATGGGCTGGGCCCTCCCTCGTTAGTCACTAATTAAGAAAATGTTCGACTGGCAAGATGGCTCAGCGGGTAAGAGCACCAACTGCTCTTCCAAAGGTCCTGAGTTCAATTCCCAGCAACCACATGGTGGCTTACAACCACCCATAATGAGATCTGATGTCCTCTTCTGGTATGTCTGAAGACAGCTACAGTGTACTTAATAATAAATAAATCTTTGGTCCAGAGCAAGCAGAGACTGAGCGAGTGGGACCGAGCAAGGCCAAACGAGGCCCACTGGAGCGAGCAGAGGTCCTAAAAAAGTCAATTCCCAACAACCAGATGAAGGCTCACAACTATCTGTACAGCTACGTTGTGTACTCATATACATAAAGTAAATAAATAAATATTTTAAAAAAAGAAAGAAAGAAAATGTTTTACAACTGAATCTCAGAAATATTTCCTCAACTGAGGCTCCTTTCTCTCTGATGACTCTAACTTGTGTAATGTTGACACAAAACTAGATAGTACAACTGACCCCTTATCAGCTTAAAACAAAAACACATCACTATTGTGGTTTGAATAGATATGGCCCCCATAAACTCTTATATTTGAATGGTTGTCCCATAGGGAGTGACATTAGGAGCTATGCCTTGTTAGAGCAGGTATGGCCTTTTTGGAGGAACTGTCGCTGTGGATGTGAGTCTTTGAGGTCTCATATATGCTCAAGCTGTGTTCAGTATGGCACACAGTCTCCTTCTGTGGTATTTGGATTAAAATATAGAACACTCAGCTCCTCCATGTCTGCCTGCATGCTGCCACGCTTCCTTCCACAGTGATAATGGACCAATCCTCTGAAAGTGTAAGTCAGCCCTAATTAAATACTTTCCTTTTAAGAGTTCCCTTTGTCATGGTATCTCTTCATGGTGAACCCTAAATAAAACAACACTATTAAGCAGCAACCCTTCCTTTCTCATTCATCCTCAAGATCTCACATTAAAAACAAGTAACTTTTTTTTTTTTTTGGTTTTTTTGAGGCAGAGTTTCTCTGTATAGCCCTGGCTGTCCTGGAACTCACTCTGTAGACCAGGCTGGCCTCGAACTCAGAAATCTGCCTGCCTCTGCCTCCCAAGTGCTGGGATTAAAGCTGTGCACCCCACCACCGCCCAGCTCATAAAATTAAAATACCACCGTCTTTATGAAATTTCAGTCTCTTTAAAGTAACCAATCTCTTTTAAAATACAAAGTCTCTTAAAATTCAGTCTTTCCCCTGAAATTCTAC
The DNA here is from genome assembly GCF_008632895.1 of Mastomys coucha. Lineage (NCBI taxonomy): Eukaryota > Metazoa > Chordata > Mammalia > Rodentia > Muridae > Mastomys > Mastomys coucha. The sequence goes on from NW_022196905.1 coordinate 652,960, forward strand.
CTCACACCAGTCAGAATAGCTAAGACCAAAAACTCAGGTGACAGCAGATGCTGGTGAGGATGTGGAGAAAGAGGAACACTCCCACATTGCTGGTGGGATTGCAAGCTGGTACAATCACTCTGGAAATCAGTCTGGTTGTCCCTCAGAAAATTGGACCTGAGGACCCAGCTATACCACTCCTGGGCATATACCCAAAAGATGCTCCAACATATAACAAGAACACATGCTCCACTATGTTCATAGCAGCCTGATTTATAATAGCCAGAAGCTGGAAACAACCCAGATGTCCCTCAACAGAGAAATGGATACAGAAAATGTTGTACATTTACACAATGAAGTACTACTCAGCCATTTAAAACAGTTAAAAACAATGACTTCATGAAATTCACAGGCTAATGGATGGAACTAGAAAATATCATCCTGAGTCAGGTATCATAGTCACAAAAGAAAACACGTGGTATGTACTCACTGATATGTGGATACTACAAACCATATGAACAACTTACAGACCATATGAAGCTCAAGAAGAAGGAAGACCAAAGTGTAGATGCTTCAGTACTGCTTAGAAGGAGGGAAAAATAATCACGGGAGGTAGAGGGTGGGAGGGACTTGGGAGGAAGAAAGGAGGGGGAGAGGAAAAGGCAGGGGCAGGATCAGGTGTTGGAGGAGATGGGGGAGATGTACAGAGGGTCGGGAAATTGAACAGAGGTGTGTAGCAGTTGGGGATGGGGACCTGGGGGTAGCCAACAGAAATTCCCAGATGCCAAAAGGGGTGACATTAGCTGAAATACCCAACAAAGGGGAGAGAGAACCTGTAGAGACTGTATCCAGAGGTTAGGCATGGCCCCCAGTTGAGGGATGGGGCCACCCACCCTTCTCAAAATTTAAACCCAGAATTGCTCCAAAGAATGGAGCAGAGACTGAAAGAAAGGCCATCCAGAGACTCCCCCACCTGGGGATTCATCCCATATGCAGCCACCAAACTCAGTCATTGCTGATGCCAAGAAGTGCTTGCTAACAGGAACCTGATATGCATATCTCCTGAAAGGCTCTACCAGAGCCTTGTCGCCACCTCACCGACCAGCAGAAATAAGGAGGTGACCACAAACTCTTCTCCAAGCAGTTTATTCAGGAACCTTGTACTACAGAATCATTCATTCATTCCTCTCTTCAGTCCCCAGAACTGGCGGGTTAAATACTTTCCCTGGTCCTAATCAGCATCAGCTACGCGGTGAAGCATAATAGGCTGTGGGAAATCATGCCAGCTTGCATCACAAACTGGAGGCACTCAACTTCTCCAAATAAGGACTTGTTTATTGTGATGCTCTTTGCCCTGGCCGGAGGCCAGGCGCCATATTTAGGGTGGCAGCTGCAGCTCTCCACACTTCCCCCTTTTTGTTTTAAACACAACAGGCAAGAGTAGAGGTCTGATCTCCAGTAACCATGAAAAGGGCATTGCAATGGCCTTACAACCTGGTGGCCAGCCAAGTTGGTGTCATGCCCGTCCTATGCCTTTTTCCTGGAAGTGGGACCTGGGGCATCAACCCACATGCAGTCAGACCTGCTCTCCAAGAGACTGCTAGAAGCTGATCTCTAGTGCAGTGCTTATCCTCACATCCTGAGTGTGAAGAAGAACATACACTATTCATTCAGAATAGTTAACCAAGCCTGTGGAGATTGTCCTGCCTCCAGGGCTGCAAATGCTTACACAACCAAGGCAACTTGTCATTGCTGCCGGACCTGCATACTACAGATGCACCACAACGCCAATATACTGACAAGGACCAGTAAAGCACTCATGGTTCCAATACCCACCCACTCTTTCAGATGATTCATAGCATGAGAGATCCAGGATGTCAATCCACTAGCAAGGAACAGGTCAACTCTGGTGGAATTCACGTGGACTATTGCTATGTGAAGATCCTGCAACAGTTGATCCATTTCTCTAGACCAATTCCCTGTAAGATACATCGACAATTGTCTAGACAAGTTCTATTAGCGGGGGCTTCATGATTAAAATTATAAAGGGGTTCAAACCATGCTGCGGTTTGATTATACATCATCACACACTTACCTTTACTACTAATTTTCTTAACAAGCTGAAAGCATAAACTACCTTCTAAATATACACTAAAATTACCTTCAACAGGACTACTTTCCCTATCAAATGGTAAATAGGGCATCTGCAAACTACTATTGGTATTAAAAAATCGAGGAAACACTTGAGCTGAATATCTCAAAGGCAGAGGCTTTGGGAATACTGATAGAATTCCCCATCATGGCTCAGCTTGCACAAGAATCGGCAAGTGCATCAGCAATAGCATCAACCACTTTATCTTGAGGTGGGGAGCTTTTCCTCGTAAGCTGTTCAGGAATCCAAATGGGATCTCGGCAGTCCTGCGGAAACACACAAACAGATCCTCTTGCCCACATCGATACATGCCATTCTGCGGCCGATTTTCCTTCATTATCCAATTGAAAAAAATTAAGAGTAAGGAGAGCAATAGATATCTTTTCTCTCAGGGTTAGGCCATAGCCTATTCCCCCTTTTTGTTTTAATAAGCATTCTTTTAAGGTCCTATGAGCTCTTTCCACTATTCCTTGCCCCTGTGGATTGTAGGGTAATCCATGGATTAAATCAATATGCATTTGTTTACAAAAGGACATGAAGGAAGATGCAGTATATGCTGGGCCATTATCTGTCTTTAACTGCTTAGGTGTTCCCCATGCGCCCCA
>NW_022196905.1:656079-720905 GCF_008632895.1 Mastomys coucha
AGGAGCACAGTGGCCGCATGACTTCACAATATCTCTTGCTTCTGCCCTGGTAACTGCAAATTTCATTTTTAAGGTCTTCGCATTAACATGAAATTGCTCATGAAAATCTTTAGCTCTTTGGATATTAGTAGCCATAAAAATAAACACAGCCCTGGTTGCTTTATTGGCCACATTGTTTCCTTCATAAACAGATCCAGGTAATCTAGTATGCGCCCAAATATACTGCACAAAAAAGGGAAATTTTCTTTCTTTAATCAAATCCTGCAATTGTTCTAATAAATGGCTTATTGGGCTATTAACTTTTATTTTTCCTACCAACTCTAAAACTTTCAATAAATTAACCACATATTGTGAATCTGATAATAAATTAAAACTCTCCTTCATTTCTCTAAAAACCTTAATTCCAATTTTCAACTCAATAATTTGAGGAGATCCTGGTGTAAATTGCCTAACTATAGGATCCTTTCCCTGTATAATATAAGCTCCACATCCATTTTTGGATCCATCTGTAAAAATAGTTACAGCTCCTGCAATGGGAGTTTTCTGGGTAATTTTAGGAAAAACAATTGGATGCTCCTTTACAAAGCACAGCAAGGGATCCTTAGGAAAATGATTATCAAAATCTCCTGAATATGAACATTTCAAAATTGTCCAATCATCAATTGTAGCAATTAACACCTCTACCTGTTTGGCATTATAGGGAGTGATAATTATATATGGCTCACACCCAAAATACTGACGACATTGTTGAAAACCTGACAAGGCTAATAAAGCTACTGCAGAGGGATAATGTTCTATAGACCTACTAATAGCACTTTGGGGATGGATCCACAACAGAGGAGCACCTTGCCACAGAACCCCACTAGGTTGACTCTCAGTTGCCAAAATGCATAATGAGATCTTTTCAACCAGGGAGCACCATGCCAAAAAGGCATGCTCCAATTCCTCCTCCACCCTCTTCAATGCTTCTCGTGCCTCATCAGTTAATTGTCGAGGAGAATTCAGATCAGGATTTCCAAGCATAATGTTATATAAAGGCCTTAATTGCACATTGAGGATTCTCAAATATGGTCTTATCCATTGAATATCTCCCATTAATTTTTGAAAATCATTAAGTGTGGAAAGTTTATCAATTCTTAAGGAAATTTTCTGTGGAACAATTTTTTGAGAAAATATTTTCGTCCCTAAATATGCTATTACTTTTTCCTTTTGAACCTTCTCAGGAGCTATAAATAAACTTGCCTGTTCTAACTCCTTCACTAATTCTGTGTAAGCTGCATTCAACCTGGAATCACAATTTGCTGCTACCAAGATATCATACATATAATGAATGCATCTAACATCAGGATACTTTTCTCTAATCGGTTTAAGGACATGGGCTACATATAATTGACACATGGTGGGACTATTGGCCATACCCTGGGGTAAAACTACCCATTGAAATCTTTTATAAGGCTCTTCATGATTAACAGAGGGTAAGGTAAATGCAAATCTAACACTATCTTCAGCACATAAAGGAATAGAAAAGAAACAATCCTTAATATCAATTACAATTATAGGCCATTTCCTTGGCAGGGCTGATAATAATGGCAATCCTCTTTGAACTGGCCCCATGATCTCCATTTGTCTATTAATAGCTCTTAAATCATGCAACAATCGCCATTTTCATGATTTTTTCTTTATTACAAAAATAGGGGTATTCCATGGTGAAACCGAGGGTTTGATATGCCTCAATTCAAGCTGTTCTTGTACAAGGTGAGCTGCAGCCATCAATTTTTCAGAGGACAAAGGCCACTGAGGAACCCACACTGGTTCCTCTGTCTTCCAAGTGATAGGTATACCTTCCTCAGCCACCCCTAGGAAAAACCCAGCCCCTGCCTCCCTTCACACGGCTGAACAACAATGGGGGACTTTCGGCCTTGCAAATACTTGCCTAGGCCAAAGGAAGGATGATATCCCATGGCCTGCATAATACCACAAGAAGTCTCAGTATAATTTCCTTCATTAGTTAATGCAAATCCCATTTCTGTTAATAGATCTCGTCCGCATAATGATACCGGAAGTTCAAGTACAAACGGCTGGATTTTCCCTGAATGTCCCTCTGCATCTTCCCAGGGCAATTCTCTTGCACTCATGGTGGGGGGTTTTGCATAACCTAATCCTTGGAGAGTTTGAGAGGACTCTTGAAGAGGCCATCCCTTGGGCCAATCTTTCTTTGCTATAATGCTTCTATCAGCACCAGTTTCAAGAAGCCGTAAAATTTTCTTTCCATCCACTCTTATCTCCAAAAGAGGGTGTTGATCCAGGTGTAGGCTTACAAAGGCTCCATCTGATCCAGTAGAACCAAACCCTCCTCTTCCTCATTCTTTATCTTGTCATGGAAACATTTCATGACAACTGGGAAGAATAAGAACCTGAGCTAATCTATCTCCGGGGGAGACAGAAACAATCCCTCAGAGGGAGGAAATCATAATTTTAACAACCCCAGTATAGTCAGGATCTATGACACCAGGATGAATAACTAACCCCTTTAATGCTGATGATAAATGGCCAATTAGTAACCCCACTGTTCCCTTGGGGAGTGGACCTTGGAAATCTGTTTCTATTAACTGAACGCCCATCTGAGGGGTTAGTACGAGTCTGGTGGCAGAGCAGAGGTCCAATCCTGCGCTCCCCTTAGTGGCTCTCCACACTGGTTGGGATGCCGCAGGGTTAGCCAATTCCCCTCTGGCTCGCTCTCCATTGCCCCATATATTTGTGGGCCCTGTGGGCGAGGACCCCGCTGCCCGTTTTTTGATCTGGCTCCACCATAGCCTGTAGTAAGTAGCTGTCCATTAATATCTTTCACTGATCTACATTCATTAGCCCAATGATTTCCCTTTTTACATCTTGGACACAATCCAGGTTGTTTTGGGCGGTCCTTCGTAGCTCCTGTTTCTGCTGTTCTTCCTCTATTGGGACATTGCCTTTTAAGGTGTCCCAGTTGTCCACACCGAAAGCATGTACCCGGGTTCTGCTTATTACCTTGCGTTATCTGCATAACCGCAGTGGCAAGGCCTGCATTAGTTAATGGACCGCCCAGTTCCCTGCATACTTTCATCCAAGCCTCAAGTCCTTTATGTTTGTAGGGAGTTATGGCAGCCTTGCATTCCTCAGTACATTGCTCATAAACTAATTGCTTAATCAGCGGCATGGCCGTATCCCAGTCTCTGAAGATCCTTCCAGCTGCTTCTACCATTCTAGCCACAAAGTCTGAAAAGGGCTCCATGGGTCCCTGAATAATTTTAGTCAAATTTCCTGCAACTTCTCCCTTGTTAGGCAATGACTTCCATGCTCTTATAGCAAGCATATTAACTTGCTCATACACCTGCAGCGGATATCCAATTTGCTGCTGTGCAAACCTGCCCTGTCCCAAGAGCATATCCAAATCCCAGGCAGGATTACCAGCTGCTCGATTAGCAGCAGCCTGTTCATTGGCATATTCTATTAAAAAGGCTTTCCAGGACAGATATTGACCTGATGAGAGGCAGGCTCTCACGGTGCTCATCCAATCAAAAGGAGTCATGCAATATCTGTGAAGAGCCTCTAACTGGGAAACAGTAAATGCCGCAGTTATACGATAAGTGCGGACTGACTCAGCCAAGTTCTTTATGACTTTAAAATCCAATGGTTCATGAAACCTTTGCCCTTGGGCATCCTGAAACACAGGGAAGCAATGCTGACCCCTAGCTTCCTGCCAAACTTCCGGACAAAAGGAAGTACTGTAAGTGGCAGTGTTATAGCGGGGAGGTAAGGATACAGGCAGCCCTGGGGCTGTGGGCTCCACCCGAATGGTGGGCTTCTCCATTTTCTGTACTAGCTTCTCAAGTTCCCCTTCAGAGTCCAAACCACCTTCATCAGTCTGATCTTTCTCAGACTTTGCTGACCTCTCTTCCTTCAGCTGTTCTAACGTTTCCTGTCCCTTCTCTACTGCTTTAGAACACACTTTATTCTCCAGGCAGCTCCTAAGCAGTTTCCAGATTGGTTGCACTCCACCTTTTAAGGTTCCTTCCTCCCAGGTGAAATCCAGAGCTCTCCCTAATTCATACCAGCTGGGCAGTGTAAGGTGACCCAACACCGTGAACCAAGGGGCAGCAATATCTACCTCTGACAGAAATCTATTGTATATAGAAAAAAATCAACACATCTGTTAAAGAAAATGTTAAATACAAAATGTTCCTGACATTAAAACATCCAAAAAATTCATGACACTATGTAAAGACCAAACCAAAGAATAATGGGAATAAAAACAGGAGAAGACTCCCAGCCCAAAGGCCCAGAAAATATTTTCAACAAAATTATAGAAGAAAATTTCCCTAGAAAGAAATGTCTAGGGAAATCCCTAGAAAGAAAGAAACTTACAGAACACCAAATAGATTGGACCAGAAATCCCCCTGACACATAATAATCAAAACACTAAATTTACAAAACAAAAAAGAATATTAAAAGCTGCAAAGGAGAAAAGCCAAGTAGTATTTATAGGCAGACCTATTAGAACTACACCCAAATTTTCCACAGAGATTCTAAATGCCAGAGTGCCAGGAAGATGACTTGCAGACTCTAGGAGACAACAGATGTCAGCCCAGACTACTATACTTAGCAAAACTTTTAATCACCATAGACGGAAAAAAAGGTATTCCATGAAAAAAGCAAATTTAAACAATATATATGTACAAATCTAGCCCTACAGGAGATGCTAGAAGGAAAACTTCAACCCAAAGAGACTAACTACACACCCTCCAAAAAAACAAAACTCAGGAAATAAATAATTTCATACCAGCAAAACCAAAAGAAGAAAAACACACACATACACACTACCACCACCAATATCAAAATAACAGGAATTAACAATCATTGGTCATGCCAGGTGGTGGTGGCGCACGCCTTTAATCCCAGCACTTGGGAGGCAGAGGCAAGTGGATTTCTAAGTTCGGGGCCAGCCTGGTCTACAGAGTGAGTTGCAAGACAGCCAGAGCTACACAGAGAAACCCTGTCTCGAAAAAAAATCACTGGTCATTAATTTCTTTCAATATCAATGGACAAAGTGTAAAGAGACACAAATTCCTCGCTAGCTGACCCCAAGACATTAGCTTTTTTCTCCTCCAGCAGGAGATTCCTGGAAGAATACCACTTTCGTGGGATCTGTTATTTCAGTAGTCTGTTTTAGTTAGGGTTCTATTGCTGTGATGAAACGCCATAACCAAAGCCACTTGGGAAGAGAGGATTTATTTGGTTTATACTTCCATATCATTGCTTATCGTTGAAGGTAGTCAGGACAGGAACTCACACAGAGCAGGAATGTAGAGGCAGGAGTTGATGCGGAGGCCATGGAGTGTGCTCCTTATGGGCTTGCTTCACATGGCTTGCTCAGCTTGCTTTCTTATAGAACTCACAACCACCAGACTAGACTTAACACCACCCATAATTGGGCCCTCTCTTATCAATCACTAAATAAGAAAATGCCATACAGGCTTGCCTGCAGCCTGATAACATGGAGGGGTTTTCTTAATTGACATTATGCCCTTCTAGATGACTATATATTGTATATAATATATACTTGAAGCCTGCCCCCCTAGCATTGATGTGGCTATTTTGTTCCATGCCTGCCAGATATTTCATGTTGTTGCTATGTAATATACCTGCTAGACGTTAACACAGAAAAATAACTTGACTCAGAGTAAGGTCATGCTGATCACATGTCCTGTTATGTTCTGCTTGAGGTTTGTTAATCTTAAGAAATTCCACAAAGCTTTATGTAGGACCCATCAATAAGAACAACTATTTCTAAAATGGCTTGAATCAGAGCCAACCACCAGGCAGTACTTCCTGCACCTACATATGAGCTCACTAAGGTTTTTGTAATTTTAGCCTTTATAAGCTGACAGAGAAAGATATGTTCATGGTCATAGCTCAATCCTCCAAATTCTGATCTATGACCCTAATTGTTCAGTTTCAGGTTATGTATTCAATAAACCATCATGTCTGACTGAGATTGGTGTTTGTGTAGTTTGTGAGGCAACTCCTGGACCCCAATACACACACACACACACACACACACACACACACACACACACACACACACATTTCAAACCACACACATTCTTATTCAAACCACCATGTTTCACTCCTTGGCCCCTGTACTGGCTGGTTTTGTGTGTCAACTTGACACAGGCTAAAGTTATCACAGAGAAGGGAGCTTCAGTTGGGGAAGTGCCTCCATGAGATCCAGCTGTGGGGCATTTTCTCAATTAGTGATCAAGTGGGTAGGGCCCCTTGTGGGTGGTGCCATCCCTAGGCTGGAAGTCTTGGGTTCTATAAGAGAGCAGGCTGAGCAAGCCTGGAGAAGCAAGCCAGTAAGAAAAATCTCTCTATGGCCTCTGCATCAGCTCCTGCTTCCTGACCTGCTTGAGTTCCAGTCCTGACTTCCTCTGGTGATCAACAGCCATGTGGAAGTGTAAGCTCAATAAACCCTTTCCTCCCCAACCTCCTTCATGGTCATGATGTTTGTGCAGGAATAGAAACCCTGACTAAGACAGCCCCATAGACTTGTAGCTATATTATAATGTAAAAATGCATTTAGTCAAACTTCAAAAGTCCCCATAGTTTAAACGGTGTCAACAGTTTCAAAATCTAAAGTTCAAAGTCTCTTATGAAATAAGAGTAGATCACATGATCCCAGCATACACGCTGGTACAGAACATGCATTTCCAGTCTGAAAGGCAGGAAGTGGGAGCATAGTGAGGAAATATTGGACCAAAGCAAGACCTAAAACCAGCAGAGCAAACTCCAAATTCTTCATTTCCATGTCTGTTGTCAAAGCACTCTTCAGATCTTGAATTTCTTTCAGTTTTGTTGACTGCAGAACACTTCTCTCTCTTGGGCTGGTTCCATTACTTGTTTGCACCTTTTCTTAGCAGGCATCCCAGGACTCTGGCAGCTTCAACATGTTGGGGCTTCTATAGGAATCCAGACTTCACTTCTCTTCACCTGTGCAAGGACACCACTGACATACACTAGGCCCCATTAGCATTTCTTTTCTTTTCTTTTCTTTTTTTTCTTTTTTGCCACAGAGGCAGATTCCATAGCTCCTTTTTTGTATCCTTGACTCAAAGGTCAACACTATACATCAGAAGCTCCCAAGTTCTGCTGCTTGCTTAGGCTGGAACATGACCCCTCCTTCAAGTACATTTTCATCAGCTTCTGTTGTTGATAGTTTTCTTCACTGCTTAGATTTCTTTAATTGCTTTTCACAAATTGAAAGCTTAGGTGGGTGAGGTCTTGCTGTTAGAGCACCACTTCCATTATTCTATTTATCATCAGGCTTTTCTTTAAATTTTTTATCTCCTTGAGCACTGGACTTAGATCCACTACACTTCCTGGTGCTCTCTTTCTCCTCAAACTTTATATTTTGTATTTTCCTTACTCAGCTTGCTCCTTTCATTATAGATCTGCATAAGAGTGACTAGTAATAACCACACAACACAGAGTCAATACTACATTGTCTTGAAATCTCCTCTGCAAATGCCATTAATCTTTTACAACTCTTCAATTTAGTTTCTAGCTGATTTTATTTACAAGGGCAGAAAGCAGCCACATTTTTCTGAAAAATATCACAAGAACAGTCTCTGGGCCATTTACTAAAATTCTTTTCCTCTGAAACCTATGGAACTGGGACAAGATAATCTACATTGCTCTCAGCACCACTGTCTTTCATAATCCTACTAGCATAGCCCATTTGCCCCACTTAAGAGTTCAACAATACCCTGCTTCCTGGTACCAACTTTTTACTTAGTCACTATTCTATTGCTGTGAACAGACACTATGACCACAGCAACTCTTATAAAATAAAGCATTTAACTGGGGCTCACTTACAATTTCAGAGATTTAGTTCATTATCATCATGGCAGCATGGTGGCATGTAGGAAGACATGTTGCTGTAGAGGTAGCTGACAGTTCTACATCGAGATCTGCAGGTAGCAGGAAGAATGTAACACTAAAGCCTGGCTTGCACTTTTGACATCTTCCTATCTCATAATGTCTAGTGATTTCCTACCTAACAATGACAGTAACAACTTCCTCCTACAAAGGCATAACTACCCCAACAAGGCCACACCTCTTAATCCTTCTTAAGTAGTGCCACTCCCTGATAACTGAACATTCAAACATAAAACCTATTGGGGTCTTATTTAAACCACCACACCATATATATGGGCTGATATTTGTTCATTTCTTCTGTCTTGTTTTGTTGAAACCAGCTATCTCTGAACTCACTATGTACCTTAGGCTTTTGGCAGGCCTCTTGCCTCAGTACATACTAAGTGCTAAGAATACGAGCATACACTGCCATGCCCAGTTTTATTCAGTCATTGGTTATTTGACTAGCTTATTCAAAAGCTGTTTACTGCCAGGTACAATAGCTTGTGGGGCAGGTGAAACCATGCTACCAGACAAAAACTGGAAAGGTTGAGCAGATTCAGATGTCCCAGTATTTCTCATATCTGAGAAGAGTAAGTGTTTCATCAACTTCCAACCCATTTCCTGTCCTAGAACACCACACCACAACACCCCACATAAGGATCATGACCACTAGTCACATAACACAGAGTTCTCCATGCCAATGAGGTATCTAAATGAGCCTGACTGAGAGTTTAGCCAGTAAGCTTCCTTTCCTGGACATTCCTACCTGTTAAAGGTATTTAATCTCTTGTTCATCCTAAGTAAGTCATATGTACTCATTTTCCATGATGAACAATGAGTAGTCTCTCTCATCAAGAACCACCATGGGGGGGAAGCCTTCAATCATAACAGAGCCATGCCACCTAAGTCTCCCACAGAAGCCCACTCTGCCCTCCAGACAAAGATACTCATTCCTGAGCTAAGCCAGACTCACCCCTTGCCATAACCTTGGTGTTATTGCCAGCCCACAGGCCTTCATTCCCAACTCTGTGAAGTTCCCAGTGGCCAGTAAGCTTCCTTTCCTGGACATTCCTACCTGTAAAAGGTATTTAATCTCTGGTTCATCCTAAGTAAGTCATATGTACTCATTTTCCATGATGAACAATGAGTAGTCTCTCTCATCAAGAACCACCATGGGGGGGGAAGCCTTCAATCATAACAGAGCCATGCCACCTAAGTCTCCCACAGAAGCCCACTCTGCCCTCCAGACAAAAACACTCATCCCTGAGCTAAGCCAGACTCACCCCTTGCCATAACCCTGGTGTTATTGCCAGCCCACAGGCCTTCATTCCCAACTCTGTGAAGTTCCCAGTGGCAACTGGACCCCTGGGAGCTTGGAAACCCCTTCCTCTTTGGCCTCAGCCTGAACTGGTACTCTCATCTTAGGCTGTGTTCTGTCACCCCTCCACCCCAATGGTGGTGAGGATGGAATATAATCTAGCATCTTCCTGTTTCATCTGCCAGAGCAGCATTAGCACATGCCAGCAGTGAGACAGAAAGTGGAACCAAAATAGGACATATCTGTACCCCCCCAAACTCAGAAAGCCAATGAAGGAAGATTGTCATGTGTTAGAGGCAAATCTGGGCTACACAATGAGTTCAAGGCTACTGTGAAGTCCAGTGCAAGACCATATCTTAAAACAAAGAAAGACAGGTTCATTAGGGCCAAGCATTCACAGGTGTGAAGAATGTTCCTAATAGAGCATTATGTTAAGGGAAAAAACATTGTGGGCTGGAGAGATGGCTCAGCGGTTAAGAGCACTGACTGCTCTTCTGAAGGTCCTGAGTTCAAATCCTAGCAACCACATGGTAGCTCACAACCATCCATAATGAGATCTGATGCCCTCTTCTGGTGTGTCTGAAGACAGCTACAGTGTACTTACACATAATAATAAATAAATCTTTTAAAAGAAAGAAAAAAGAAAAAACATTGTAATAACTAATAATAATAAAAATAGTAATAGCAAATAATTACATATAACTATGTGAAATGAACTGTTTTCTCCAAAATGCATTGTTATACCCTTATACACAATGTTTTTATATTTGGAGATAGATTTTTTCATTAATTAATTTATTTATTCACCTTACATCATGGTAACAGTGCCCTCTCATTCCTCTCCTCCCAGTCTCACCCTCACAAATTCCTCCCCCCATTACTCCCTCCCCTTCTCTGAGGAGAATGGGAAGTCTCTCATGGGTACCCACCTGTCCTGAGATATCATTTCACAGCAGGACTAAGTACATCTTCTCTCACTGAGGCCGAACCAATCAGTCCAGCTAGTGGAAAAGGATCCAATGGCAGGCAACAAAATCAGAGACAGTCCCACTCCAATTGTTAGGGGACATATATAAAGATCAAACTGCACATCTGCTACAAATGTGTAGGGAGCCTAGGCCAAAGCCCCTGAATGCTCTTAGGTTGGTGGTTCAGTCTCTATGAGTCCACATGGGCCCAGCTTAATTGACTCTGTAGGTCTTCTTCTGCTATCCTTGACACCTCCAGCTCAATCCTATCCCACCACTCTTCCACATAACTCACCGAGCTCTGCCTGATATCTGACTATGGGTCTTTGCCTCTGTTTTCCGTCAGCTGCTGAATGAAGCCTCTTGGGACACAGTTATGTTAGGCTTTTGTCTGTAAGCATAACAGAGTATCATTAATAGTGTCAGAGGTTGGCTCTCATGGATGAGTCTCAAGTTGGACTAGTCATTGATTGGCTGTTCTCTCAATCTCTGTTCCATCTTTATCCCTGTGCATCTTTTAAGCAGGAAAAATTTTGAGTCCAAGGTTTTGTGAGTGGATTAATGCCCCCCACCCACTGGAAGTCCTGCCTGGCTACAGGAGATGGCCACTTCAGTGTTCATATCCCCTGATGAAATTAGGTCAAACTTGGCTATAAGGATGGAGACCTCATTATGGTACTATGGCTCTTATATGAAAAGTTACAAGGAGACAGCCTGCAGAGATGAGTGGCATGTGTGGTACCCTGACTACCATTGTATATAGCTCAGACCTTGCTTCTGAGTCTGAAGGAGCCCGCAGGACCCCAAGGACATCCTCCCCATGAAAACTTTTGGAGGCCCCAAACTAACCAGCTTGGAACCCTGCCCAACCACCTATCCTAGTTAGAGCTACCCACTATCCCAGCTGGGACACACTTGCAGAGTAGGGTCCATCCATGACACAGCCTTCAGAGTGGGGTCTGCCTGAGGCACAGGCAACAGAGAAGGGCACCCTGATCTTGATTGCCTATTGCTGGTCCCACATTTCTGAGAATTCTGCTGCCATCAGCATCTCCAGCCAACACCAGGGAAAACCAAATGCCTAAAGGACAACATAAGAACACAATCAACTATGGGCACTATGGCACTACCAGAGCCCAACTATTCTGCTACAACAAACTCTGGATATTCTAATGACACTGAAGCACAAGAAGAGAATCTTAAGGCCACTCTTTAAAAATAGAAGCCTTTAAAGAGAACATGAGTAAATCCCTTAAGGAAATGTAGGAAAATACATTCAAACAGGTAGAGACATTAAAAGAGGAAGCAAATAAATATAAAGAAATACAGAAAAATACAATCAAACAGGTGAAATATAGGAAGAAAACTTTCCAAGATCTGAAAAAGGAAATGGGAGTAATAAAGAAAACACAAACTGAGCAGTCCTGGAGATGGAAAACCTAGGAAACAGAACAGGAACTACAGATATAAGCACTACCAACAAAATACAGGAGATGGAAGAGAGGATCTTGAATGTAGAAGATACAATAGAAGAAATCAAAATATCAGTCAAAGAAAATGCAAAATCTAAAAAGTTCATGACACAAAACGTCCAGGAAATCTGGAATGCTATGAAAAGACCAAAGCTAAGAATAATAAGAATAGAAGGAGGAGATGGGAGAGGAGAATAAAGGGGATTCCCAGCAAAAATGCCCAGAAAACATCAACAAAATCATAGAAGATTTTCCTAACCTAAAGAAAGAGACACCTATAAAGCTACAAGAAGTTCAAAGAACACCAAACAGATTGGACAAGAAAAGAAAATGCATGCACTGTGCTGTTCTGTGCCCTGCCCGTCTGTCCCCTCTGATTGTGCCTAGTGATTACTACCCAGCAGATTGTTCTCCAGGGCCAGGAACCCTGAGGTTTCTGCCTTGTGGGTGGCAAGGACTTCAAGCAACCTCTCACCATTTCCTAGGGTCACTCCTGGAAGCAAGGCTGCTATAGCTAATTTATGTATTGGAGATTTAATCACAGCCATTGATGGGGAAGATAGCAGCAGTGTGACACACTTGGAAGCTCAGAACAAAATCAAGGGCTGTGCAGACAACTTGACGCTCATAGTATCCATGTCTGAACAGAAGATTTGGTCTCCTCTAGTGACTGAGGAAGGGAAACGCTGTTCCACAAGATAAATTTAGCGTCAGAACCCCAAGAAGTCCTGCACATAGGAAGTGTATTTCACCCAAACACAAAAGAATATGCCTTCTTCTCAAAGCAAACCTCACAGATTTAAGAAGATTGAAAGAACTCTATGCTGGCTAACCCATATCTGATCACCACAGTAAAGCTGGACTTCAACAACAGAAACAATAGAAAGCCTGCATATCCATGGAAACTGAACAACTCTCTATTCGCTGATTTCTAGGTTAGAGAAGAAATAAAGAAATTAAAGAGTTTCTAGAACTCAATGAAAACAAGGACCCAATATACCCAAATTTATGAGTCCCTCTGAAAGCAGTGCTAAGAGGAAAGTTCATAGCACTAAATACCCTCATAAAGAAATTGGAAGCCAGGCGGTGGTGGCGCACGCCTTTAATCCTAGCACTTGGGAGGCAGAGACAGGCAGATTTCTGAGTTCGAGGCAAGCCTGGTCTACAGAGTGAGTTCCAGGACAGCCAGGGCTACACAGAGAAACCCTGTCTCGAAAAACCAAAAAAAAAAAAAAAGGAAAAAGAAATTGGAGAGATCTCACACTAATGAATTAAAAGTACACTTGAAAGCTCCAGGAAAAAATGAAACAAACACAACCAAGAAGAGTAGATTCCTGTGTGCAGGAAATAATCAAACTCAGGGCTGAAATCAATCAATTAGCCCAAAGAGAACCCAATTCTGATACTATTAATGGTACTCTGTTAAGATTGCAAATAGGAGCCTAGCATGGTTGTTCTCTAAGAGGTTCTGCTCAGCGGCTGATTCAGACAGATGTAAATAGTCAAAGCTGAACAGTAGATGGAACTCTTATGGAGGAATAAGAGGAATGATCATGGGCCCCAAAGGAGATAGGAACTCCACAGGAAGATAAACAGAATCAACTAACCTGAACCCTTGGGACTCTCAGAGACTGAACCACCAAACAAAGACCATACATGGGCTGGACCTAGGCCTACCAACACATGTAACAGGTGTGCATCGTAGTCTTCATGTGGGTCTGGAACAAATGGAGCAGGAACTATCCCAAAGGCTTTGCCTGTATGTAAGATATGTTCTGACTGAGCCGCCTTGTCTGGCCTCAGTGGGAGAGGATACACCTAGCCTCCCAGAGACTTGAAGGGTCAGCGTAAGGTAATAGTGGAATAAGGATTGTGGGAGGTGGTGACCAAGAAGACAGCAGTAAGCAAGACCTAAAGTGAATATGTAAGTAGGTAAATAAATAAATAGCAAACAAAGAGAACAGCACAAAAAAGAAAAAAAAAAATAAGAGCTGGCTCTTTGAGAAAATCAACAATATAAACAAACCTTTAGCCAAACTAACTAGAAGGCAAAGAGACAGTACCCAAATTAACAAAAGCAGAAATGAAAAGAGGAGACACAACAAGACACAGAAAAAATCCAAAGAATCATTAGGTCTTACTTCAAAATCCTGTACTCCACAAAATTGGAAAATCTAAATGAAACAGATTTTCTAGACAGGCAGAAATTACCAAAGCTAAATCAAAATTAGGTAAACTATCTGAATAGTCCTACAAACCCCAAGGAAATATAAGCAATCATTAAAAGTCTCCTAACCAGTAAAAGCCCAGGGCCAGAGTGCTTTACTGCAGAATTCTACTAGACTTTCAAATAAGAGCTAATATCAATACTCCTCAAACTATTCCACAAAATAGAAACAGAAGGAGCACTGTAAAACTCATTCTATGAGGTCACAGTCACCCTGGTATCTAAACCACACAAAGACTCAACAAAGAAAGAGAATTTCAGACCAATTTCCCTTATGAATGTTGATGCAAAAATATTCAATAAAATATTCACAAATTGAATCCAACAATATATCAAAGACATCATCCACCCTGATCAAGTAGGCCTCATTCCAGGGCTACAGGGGTGGTTGAATATATGAAAATCCATCAATGAAATCCACCATATACACAAACTGAAAGAAAAAAGCCACGTGACCATATCATTAGATGCCAAAAAAGTGTTTGACTCAATCCAACACCCCTTCATGTTAAAAGTCTTGGAGAGAGAAGGGATACAAGGGGCATACCTAAACACAACGAAAGCAATAAACAGCAAGCCAATAGCCAATATCAAATTAAATAGAGAGGATGCTGTCCACTCTCTCCGTATCTCTTCAATATAGTACCTGAAGTTCTAGCTAGAACAACAAAAGGCAATCAAAAGGATACACATTGGAAAGGAAGAAGTCAAAGTATAGCTATTCGAGAATGACATGATAGTGTACATAAGTGACCCTATAAAATTCTACCAGAGAATCCTACAGCTGATGAACACCTTTATCAAAGTGGCTGGATACTAAATTAACTCAAAGAAATCAGTAGCACTCCTCTACACAAGCAATAAACAGGCTGAGAAAGAAGTTGAGGGAACAGTACCTTTCACAATAGCCACAAATAACACAAAAAAATCTTGTAATGCTAACCAAGCATGTGAAAGACCTGTATGACAAGAACTTCAAGTCTCTGAAGAAAGAAATTGAGGAAAATATCAGAAGGTGGAAAGATTTCCCTTGCTCATAGATCAGTAGGATTAATAGTGAAAATGGCCATTTTACCAAAAGCAATCTATAGATTCAATGCAATTCTCATCAAAATTACAACACAATTCTTCAGGGATAGTGAAAGAACAATTATCAACTTCATATGGAAAACCAAAAACACCAGGATAGCTAAAACAATTCTGAACAATAAAAGAACTTCTAGAGGTATCACTATCCCTGACTTCAAGCTGTACTGCAGAGCAATAGTCATAAAAACTGCATGGTATTGGTACAGAAACAGGTGGACAAGTAGATTCAAATCAAAGACCCAGAAACAAACCTACAACAAACACTTCATTTTTGACAAAGAAGCCAAAACCATGCAATGCAGAATGGAGAGCATCTACAAATAGTGCTGGACAAACTAGATGTCTACATGTAGAAGAATGTAAATAGATCCATATTTATCACCCTGTCGAAAACTCAAGTCCAAATGGATCAAACACTTCAACATAAAACCAGACTCACTAAATCTAATAGAACTGAAAGTGGGGAATAGCCTTGAACTCATCAGTACAGGAGACAACTTCCTGAACAGAATACTAATAATGGCTCAGGTACTATGATTAAGAATTAATAGCTGGGAGCAGGGCAGTGGTGGCACACGCCTTTGGGAGGCAGAGGCAGGCAGATTTCTGAGTTCAAGGCCAGCCTGGTCTACAGAGTGAGTTCCAGGACATCCAGGGCTACACAGAGAAACCCTGTCTCAAAAAAACCAAAACCAAAAGAAGAAGAAGAAGAAGAAGAAGAAGAAGAAGAAGAAGAAGAAGAAGAAGAAGAAGAAGAAGAAGAAGAAGAAGAAGAAGAAGAAGAAGGATTAATAAATGGGACCTCATGAAAAGCTTCTGTAAGTCAAAGGGCACCATCATCAGGACAAAAATCACAGCTTAGAGATTGGGAAAAGATCTCCATTAACACTACATCTGACAGAGGGCTAATATCCAAAACACATACATAATTCAAGAAGCTAGACAATGACAATCAAAATAACCCAATTAAAAATGGGGCGGAGAGCTAAACAGAGAATTCTCAACAGAGGAATCTCAAATGGCCTAGAAGCACCTGAAAAAATGTTCAACATTCTTAGTCATTGGGAAAATGCAAATCAAAACGACCCTGAGACCTTATACCCATCAGAATGGCTAAGATCAAAGACTCATATAGGACAGCACATGCTGGCAAGTATGTGGAGCATGGGGAACACTCCTCCACTGCTGAAGTAAAAGTGCAAACGTTTACAACCACTTTGGAAATCAATTTGGTGTTTTCTCAGAAGACTGGAAATATGTCTCCCTCATGATCCAGCTATACCACTCCCAGGCATATATCCATAAGATGTTCTACTATCTATGCTCAGCTATATTCATAGCAGTTTTATTTGTAATATCCAGACACTGGAAACAACCCAGATGTCCCTCACCCAAAGAATGGATACAGAAAATGGGACAGCATTGAGCTATTAAAAACAAGAACATCACGAAATTTTCAGGTGAATGGATGGAACTGGAAAATATCCTGAGTGAGGTAACACAGACTCCAAAGGACATGTGTGGTATGTACTCACTTATGAGTGGATATTAGTCACAAAGTACAGACTAACCATGCTATAATCAACAAACCCAAAGAAGCCAAATAACAAGGAGGGCAAAGGGAGGATGTTTAAATTATTCTCAGAAGGGAAAACAAAATAGATATTGGAGATTAATAGAAGGAGGGATCTGTGTGGAAGAGGGGATGGGGAGGGGAGGTAGGGAATCACGTGTATGGAGAGTAGGGTATAGAGAAGAAAGATCGGCTAGGGAGACAATCTCTAGGACATGCGAGAGATGTGAGATGGGAAGAAGCCCCAGAAGATGTAAGGGGGCATGATATCAGCTCAGATTTCTAACACTGGGGCATGTATATCCTGAAGTGACCTCTTCCTGAAGCCAGGGAGGACTCCCAGTGGAAGGATCAGAATAGTAACCTACTCACAAGACTTTGACCCAAAATGTGTCCTAGCTACAAGATGTGCAGGGACAAGGCTAGAGCAGAGACTGAGAGAATGGCCAACCAATGACTGCTCCAAGTTAAGACCCATCCTGTGGACAAGAACCAATCCCTGACATTATTAATGATACTCTGTTATGTTTGCAGACAGGAACTTAGCATAACTGTCCTCTGAAAGGCTCCACCTAGCAGCCAATGGAAATTCCAGAAGTCTTAAAGAATAGTTGGGAGAAAGATTAAGGGACTCGAAAAGGACAGGGATTCCATGGGAAGACCAACAGAGTCAACTAACCTGAACCCTTGGGGGCTCCCAGAAACTGAATCACCAACCAAAGAGTGAGTGTGGGCTGGACCTAGGGCCCCTGCACATATGTAGCAGATGAGCAGCATGATCTTTACTCAGGTCCCCAAAGAACTGGAGCACGGGCTGTCCCTGAGCCTGTAGCCTGCCTGCCTGCCTGTGGATTCCACATCACTAAATGGACAGACAGACTTGTCTGGTCTTAGTGGGAAAGGATGTGCCTAGTCCCTCAGCAACTTGATGTGAAAGGAGGTTGGTACTCAGAGCAGGGGTTTCTCTTCTCAGAAGAAAAGAGGAAGGGGGAATGGGGTAAGGACTCGTGGGAGGGGGTACTGGGAGGAGAGAAAGGGCTATATTGGGAAGTAAAGGGAATAAAAAAATAAATTTAATTTAAAAAAAGAAGTTATCAGAATTCTGGGTGCTTCTCTCTTCACCATGTGAAGCCTTAGCAAAAAGACAACCATCTAAAAACTAAATGTGTGAGTTCAGATACCACCAGACTTGGACCAAAAGAGCACATCCTAGCCTGGTGGTTGTGGTGCATGCCTTTAATCCCAGCACTAGGCAGACAGAAGCAGGATGATCTCTTTGAGTTCACAACCAGCTTGTCTACAGAGCAACTTTTAGGACAGCCAAGGCTACATACAGAGAAACCCTGTCAAAAACAAACTACCTAATTATCAACCTATCTTGATTCAGCAGGAATATACAGAATGCCTTTGACATTTTCTAATGTCTTGGCATCCTCACATCTTCCTTTCTATAAGGCTATTCTTATATTTCTTTATTTCTCATATACATAAACCAAAGACTGGAAATGCCATGTCACATAGGCAGAGAACTGGACTTCAGGTAACCAGGCTCTACACAGAAATGGCTGACAAGAACATATCTAGTCCCCTGATGACACCCAAGGTTTGAAGGTAGTTTGACTATTGTCACATTTTATGGGTCATAAATTAACCGTGACCTACTTCCCAGTCCACAGAAAGAGTGAGCCCTATCATATATCAAACCACATAGGCCCCTAGAAAGCCTTGTCTGTGGTGCGAAGTCTCCTCATGCTTTGAAGGTTTTAAGCGATGATAACTCATGTTGTCTTAAAAGGCTGAAATTGCATATCAGATCATCCTCTCACAGGTGGACTCCTGCTATTAATAGCATTAATAAACTTTAAAAATTGCACATTTTTTTCTGTTTTTCTGTGTATGCATGTTCAGGTGTATGTGCAGAGGTTAACAGGTATGGAGTTCAGAGGACAACCTGAAGGAGTGAGTTTTCTTCTTCTAACATGGGTCCAGGGGGTTGAATTTATATCATTAGGCTTGGCAGCAAGTGAGTTTTCTGCTGAGTCATCTGGATGGCCCATTAATAAACTTTTGGCCTCAAGGACAGTTTAACTCAGAACCTCTCCTCTCAAATCTCCTCTCCTGTCCCTCTCTAAATCCTAACCATTATAACCAGAGATATAGAGCCAAAGACCAGGCCCAGGGAATCATAAAGGACTCAGGCACCCACTGTCATATATCTATTAACCATGAGCAATAGAAAAAAGCAGCAGAACACAGTGCACATGTGGAAGAGGAGTAGGGAAAATGATGCATGTCTGTCTAAATTGTCCCATCTCCTTTGCTAAAGGCAAACTGTCCTAAGCGGGCAGTTCCCTGTATTTAGGGGAGGAAGACAGGAATTATCCATAACATTGGCTACCCTTTGAGGCAGAAAGAATCACCTCATGGGAACCAGATTGATCTCAAGCCACCTTACAGTACCAGTGACATAGTGACTAACCCAATGGCACCTTGACCAGGACTTCTTAATTTTACAGACTTCTTTACCCTGTCCCTCAGTTCATCCTTTAAACCTCAGGTTTGTTGAACAATGTGATACAAGCCTGTAATCCTGAAATTCAGAAAGATGCTGTATATTCAAGATCAGCCTGAGTTACAGAGTGAGTTCCTGGTCAGCATGAAACTAAATTAAGACCCACCCTTAAGCAAACCTCTTCCTACTCACTGGACCCAAAATCTGTTCTTCTTCTGAATGCAATGTGTGTATTCAATTAAATCCCCTTCTCTACTTTCTGCATGTTTTCCTCCTCCTCCTCCTCCTTCTCCTCCTCCTCTTCCTCCTCCTCCTTTTTCTCCTTTTCTTCTTCTTTTCTTCTTGTTAACTTTTCCTGTCTCTTTAATAGGTGTATTAGATTGGAGGGGAACCCTAACCTTTCAGACTAGCTGGCTGCTGGGTATACAAATGAGAAGTTACGAAGAACCAGCCACAGCTTCCTGACAAAATATAGAAGCAATCAATCTCTATAATAGACCCCATGTTTTTTTCTTTATCTTCTTGATGAAGGTATGTTTGCCCTCCCTATTTTCTTGCTACTTTTATAAAGTATGTTTTTGGGGGTGGATTTTATAACTTAGCTCTTAGATCATGGTATATAAACTAGGCTTTGAACTAATAGAGTAACAAACATCACCGAGAATACTGCTTGAGGCATCATTCCTCAAGAAAAAGTGTGTGTGTGTGTGTGTGTGTGTGTGTGTGTGTGTGTGTGTGTGTGTGTGTGTTTTACTGGACATCAAATCTAGGACCCTGCACATGCCAATCAGGAGCTGTACCACTATGCTAAATCCCCAGCCCTAGAAAATATGTCTATAAGTGAGAGGTTGTATTATCTCAAAGGGAGGACGATGATGGTAGTATTCTGCTATTTAGAAGTATAGCTCAAAGCATGCATACAAATGTGGTATGTCTGTGGACAATAGATTAGAAGTCAGTCCATGCTGAAATTCCTTTCAGTGTACATTTTTAGTGTTGCTACATCCCCTAACTTCCTCTGAAGGTAGACTTATAAGAAGATGCAATTTGGGGTATGGAGAGAGGGTTCAACCGTTAAAGCCTAGGCTCACAACCTAAACATTAAGAGGATGCAATTTGCGTTCCACTAATGAAATACAGGTTCTAGATTTTTCTGCAGCAGTGTTTTTGTGTCCAGTCACTTGCTCTGTAGGTGTCAAGAGGGCTTGTTGTGTGCAGAACAGTAATAGCAATGTGACTACCCAGCTGAATATTGGTTAACTTGACAGAATCTAAAATCACCAAGGCGAGAAACCTCTGAGCAGGTCTGTGTGAATGTTTCTAGATTGAACTGAGGTGGAAAGACCTACCCTAAATGTGTGCATCATGATTCCATCAGTTGGATCCTCCATTGTATGAAGAGGAGAAAAGTAACAAAAACAGAATCCTTGCACTGCATGCACTGCAGTCATTCTTTGCCCGGGACCAGCCCCGGGGTTCTTCTTTCTTGTCAGTTCTTCTTGAGGCAGCAAGGGGAAGAGTGTAGGTAGAGGGTAAGACTTTGTCTTCTGAGAAATTTAGGGTTGCTGTATAACAAGAAGTTTACTTATCTAAGTCTAAGTTACTATGCTATTGTAGCTGACCTGCCTTCTGTGTTCCTCTGAGGCCAGAACTACAGTATCTGCCACTTAGCACCTCATCCTAAAACAGTTGGAGATTGAGTAAAGGATTAATTGCTAGAGCCTTATCCCTACTGTCCAGATGCCTCTTGCTTGTTGGGCTAGGGGGAATTTGGAGCAATAAACTTCTATTGAACCAGGAGAAGAGAATAACATTCACAGAAGGAAAAACTTTTACTTAAGCAAATATGCATAATCTCATAGATTCATATAGACACACCAGAAGAGGGAGTCAGATCTCATTACAGATGGTTGTGAGCCACCATGTGGTTGCTGGGATTTGAACTCAGGACCTTCGAGAGAGCAGTCAGTGCTCTTACCCACTGCACAATCTTACCAGCGCCCTCATATACAGATTCATGTATGCTCAGTTATTCATTCCTATTCACGCCCAGTTGGGCCCAGCTTGCATGCATTCTCACAATTACATACTTATACACACACACATGCATACATCCTCGCAATTACATACTTAAACACACATCCATACTTGCATATGCATGTGGAGCAAAAGACCAAGCACTGGTGCAGAAAGAACTCACTCATTCTGGATGAAAAATGAGCTCCAATCTTTATTAAACAGAGAAAGAAAAGGCTTCTACCCTTTAAATGCTACATGAATTAAACCCATGTTTGTAAGAAAAAAAGCTTTGTTTCTTTTAATAAGACTAAGCCTGCCTTGTCCTTACCATGGGACCTGTTCTGTCTCATGGTAAGGTGAAGCCTGCCTGCTCCTTCTGCTCTCTGCAGCATCTTCTTTTTTTCCTCTTTCCTTCTGCATTCTGCACATTGGTTTCTTAGTATTTTATGTTACCTATAGTTTCTAAGTTATTCCACTCTGCATTACCCTTCTAATCTAAAAAGTGTTCTATCTAAAAACTTCTCTTCAGCTCAGTTCCTCTCTCAGCTCAGTTCTTCTCACCTCTGTTCCTCTCACCTCAGTCCCTCAGTTCTGACTCTTTTCTTTGTCCTCAGCCCTTAAACATCTTTCAGAATACATGATCACATGTTAAAAAGTTCATCAAAAGTTCACACAGAAAGTCAAATCATAAATTGAAATAGAAGTTTACCACAGAGAATGTTTACATGCGTATCTATTAGTAGTAATTATCTAGCTAAACATCGATCACCTGGCTTAGCCCCACAGGTTCACTGAAGGTTTAAAACCATAACAGTTATTAGTGAAGTTTTGTATAGATAAATCCAGTCAATATTTTATCTTCTGTCCTAACATCTATAGTAAATCATTAGTCCCCTTTTTATGACCTTTAGTTAATTGTTTTACAACCTCTTGGAATGTGCTCTGAGTAGGAGAAAGTCTGGTTACCATCTAAGAGCAGTTAACTGGTGACACTTGGGAGACTGGCAGAGTTCTCATTTGTAGTTTTGACTATCAGAAAAGGACCTAATAGCAGTCCCACTATAAATAAGCTTAGTAATCACTGATATAATTTTAGGAATTCTTATAGGATCATCATAAATTCCTAAGTCATCTATCTATGTAGCATCACTATAAGACAATATATCATGGATCTGCAGAGATCTGCTCCAAAGGGATGTGCTATTACTTAGTGATTATTATACGTGTATAATAATAACAGAAAAAGCATATTAACAGCAGGAATCTTTCCTAAAATGAATCCCTTACAGCCTTGCTTAATAAGGGCGTACCTGTTGCAGATTATATAATAATCTGAAGCAGGCCATTTCAGGGTGATCACCTGCTAGTTATTAGCTTGTCCCATTATGGCTCCTGACAATTCTTATACAGATAGCTCCAACTACAGATGATTTTATAGATATCTACTCTTTTCTTACTACACTTTCTCCTGTTAAATTAACATTAATCGAACGTTGATTAATAAACTAAAAGTTCTCAAAAAAGTTGATTGATAAACTAAAAGTTCTAAAAAAAAAAAAAAACAACCTATATTTTTCCATTTTAAAAAGGTTAAGCCAAGCTTAGTAGTGAAGGTCTATGTCACAGATAAATCAGGAGGCCAAGGTAGAAGGATCAGATCAAAGTATGGAGTAAGTTCAAGGCCAGCCTTGAAGTGAGACCAGCTCAAAAAGTGAAAAGGGAAAGATAAAGTCACTTGTTTTAAGTATGACAACCTAAGTTTGATCCCTGAGATCTAGACTGTGAGAGGAGAGACAACTTCTGAGGTTGTGCACAGATCTCTACAAATACTTTGCAGCAGGTACACACACACACACACACACACACACACACACACACACAGCTGAGATAGGTCAGTGGTAGCACTTGTCCAGCATGCATGAAGACCTAGGCTTAAGCATCCCACTGGGAAACAATCCAGTAAGTAAGAGTGTTGGCTTATTATTCTTAGTATAACCATACATGCTTCAAAATGTGGGCAAACAAGTTATTTTATTTCTCAAAGTAAAGTAACTTTTCCTATCTAAGGCTGAACATATTCATTGTGCAAAAGTGACCACTGCACAGATGTGTGAGGGAGTGAGTATAAAGTGGCAGAGCACTGTCTAGCAAGTGCACCATTTTGGATTCAATTCACAGTGCCACTGAGAGAAAGGGAGAGGTGGGGGAAGGGAGAGAGACACCATGACTATAACAGCTCCTCTAAAGGAAAGCATTTAGTTGAGGCTACCTTTAAGGTTCGAAGGTTTAGTCCATTGTCATCAGGCGGGAAGCATGGTGGCACATAGGCAGACATGGGGCTAGAGAAAAAGCTGAGCATTCTACATCTGGCTCCTCAGGCCACAGGAAGAGACAGTGTGCTACTAGACCTGGCTTGAGCTTCTGAAATCTCAAAGCCCACCCCTAGGGACACACTTCCTCCAACAAGGCCTCACACACACCAATAAGGCCACACCTCCTTAACCTGCCACTCCCTATGAGCCTATTGGGGGCCATTTTTATTCAAACTACCACATCATTCCAGCAATCCCAGCACTTGGCAGGTTGAGACAGGATTTCTATGTTTGAGGCCTGCCTATGTAAAAGACTGGACAAGACACCATGTTGAAACTTGATTTTCAGCACAGTGTGCTAGCATACCCCTGTAATCTCAGTGATGATAAAGCAGCAGCAGAGTGAGTTTGAGGCTAGCCCACACTATATAGAAAAACACTGTCTCAAAAAAAAAAAAAAAAAAAACCCTACCAAAAAACCCCCAAAGTTAGGATTTTCAATATTTTTATTTTCCAAACTTATTTTTAAAGTACATTAAAACATCAGAAATAAAAATTTGGCCTAAAGGTTAACATAAGAACACTTATTATAAAATGTTTTAGAGACACATACTTTGTATACAGCAAGCATCAAGAGAAAAAATTAATGTTTTCTGCACATTAATCATACTCAATTAAATTCTCATTACTTTGAGTTATAATTTTTTAGCCCTTATGAAGATAAAAGTTACATATGTCTATCTATATCAATATTGTGAGTATACTGTTATAGACAGACATCTATAGCTTATGAAGAAACATCTATATACAGATGGGAGGAGAGCCAAGAATCTAGCCTACTATGCATTTCATGAAAATCAAATCAATAATTTCTTTGATGAAGACAAAGAAACCAAACACTTCCTATGGATATGCTTTGTCTTCTTTATGCTATAACTTTTAATTATCAAAGATGGGCCCCATGTTGGTCAAATAGTTTCAAACTCACTGGTCACACAAGAAAGCTAATATTAAAAAATTTATAGGCAGTAATTCTCCCTCAAAAGAGATGCATACATTTTTATGATGCATACTTTCAAATATTTTAAAGATTTAATTTTATTTTATGTATACAGGTGTTTTGCCTGTATACATATTTATGTATCACTGTGTATCATGGTGGGTCACATGAGAATTGAACCTGGGTCCTTTGGAAGAACAAGTGCTCTTAACCTCTTAGCCATCTTCCAAGACCCAGAGATGTATACTTTTAAAGTGTAAATGACCTTGTTGTTGAATACAAACTTATTTGCTTTACTGGACTAAATGCTAGGTTTGCAATTAAGACAAAGTTTAATGGTAATTTGCCAAAAATTTTTAAATAATTTTGGAAGAGGATATCAGGTGTCTTAATTCTTTGTTGAAAAGAGCTCTCTGTACTTTATCTGTCTTGTGAGAGTATTAGTGAGAACCATGTTGTGTTGACTCTATAAAAACACAGTTGAAATAGGTAAGAGTGACTTCCAAAAAGAGTACCTAGCTATCAAAATAAAGGAGAATGTATATGTTATTAAACTTTATAGCAAGAATAAAGAAAAGAGAGAAGAGGAAGAGAAGGAAAGAGGTAGGCAGGCCAGATCTAGAAGGTGAATTTGAAAATCTTGTCCTCACGCTTAAATCTCTGAAATAGACCTGACGAGGGTGCATTAGAAGGCATTGTGGCTACAGGAGGCTAGGCCAGTTCTGGCTAAGGAGCTACTCCATCTCTCGTGATCCTGGAGTCTGGCAGAGCCTGGGAGAGGGTGCTCTGAGCTGAGTGCATTATGATCCTTGAACTTCTGAGAATGGGGGATAATAGTTGGATAAAATAGTTTGTAAAGATATCCTATTTTGAGTCTCATAGTGTTTCAAAATTCTAGTAAGTTCGCATCCTAACTGCATGATGAAAAGGTTTTTACATTAGGAGCTAGAGTACCTAATAAATTAGTTTCAGGAGTAAGAATAATATAGTTGCTCATTTCTAGTTTAAGGTTAATGAGAGAATATAAAACAATTACTTTGGGGACTCAGGATGTAGTTCAGTGGTAAATTGGTTGCCTAATATGCATGACCCCTGGATTCAAGCTCCAGCCCCATAAAAAAAAGAATGAGAAAAAAGGCCTAAAATCCTCAATCTGAAAATATCAATAGATCTATTAATATTTCAGAAATTATTTTCCATAGCAATATTTAAATAAAAATGTTATTTCTGAATATCTATGTGAATGCTGCCAGGTGATTAGCTACTAAACTGTCTTCATAAACAAGGAGAGCCCAAGCTGACCCTCCCAGTTCCATCTCTGTGAAGCTAGT
This sequence comes from Mastomys coucha, assembly GCF_008632895.1. Classification (NCBI taxonomy): domain Eukaryota; kingdom Metazoa; phylum Chordata; class Mammalia; order Rodentia; family Muridae; genus Mastomys; species Mastomys coucha. The sequence continues at coordinate 681,857 of NW_022196905.1, forward strand.
GTTGAACGCATGATCCAAATGTACCCTGTCTTCCACAGACCAACGGCTGAGGCTGACACGCCCTGCTGCTCCCTCAGAACGCTGCCCTTCCTGTAGCACAATCCTTTACTAGTATAGGATTCTGGAATAAGCAAGGTTCTTCTGAAACAGTGATTAACTTGTAACTACCCAAAAAAACTTTATAAAGCTAGCTACTCAACTCACATAGAGCAACGCTGTGTAATAAAAGTGACAAGAATCATAGCTCTGTATTGTTAGGCTACTGTCTTACAAAGGAAGTGCCTAACAATGGGTGAGAATTTTAATGAGGTCAGAGGTGCATGTAACACACTTCTATTTTCTGCTTTAACAGGAAGTTTTTTATTTAAATCACTTGCCACCAAAAAAAGTACACTGTTTGCTGTTTCAGTACTTCAAAGACACAAATTCCATGTTTTTATAAAAATAACACTTCAGAAAGATCATTGTTTTCAAACATCTCTTAAAAAAATGTAGCGAAATTATAGCAGTTGACAGAAACAAATGCAGAGTCCCACAGCCAAACATTAGACTGAGCTTGGGAAGTCTTGTGGAAGAGTTGGAGGAAGGATTGAGGAACCTGGAGGGAATAGGTACTCCTTCAGAATGCCAACAGGGGCAACTAACCTGGACCCTTGAAGGCTCCCAGAGACTGAACCACCAACCAAAGAGTAAACATGAGCTGGACCTAGGCCCACCAGCACATTTGTCACAGTTTGGTCTTCATCTGGATCCCCCAACAAGTAGAGCGGTGGCTGTCCCTGACTCTGTTTCCTGTCTGTGAATCCTGCTCCCCTAATTGGGCTGCCATTGTCTGGCCTCAGTGGCAGAGGGTGTACCTAGTCCTGCAATGACTTGAGGTGCCAGGATGGGTTGGTTCCCCAGGAGGAACCTCTCCCTTTTCAGAAATGAAGGGGAGGAGGAATTGGGAGAGGGGCCATGTGAGGGGGTACTGGGAGGAGAGGTGAGGCTTCAATCGGGATGTAAAGTGAGTAAATAAATAAATTAATGGAAAAAAAGAAAATGTAGCCAATACATATCTAAAGTCCCGTAACACTGACTTAACAGGTCATCAGTAGGGTAGTTTCTAGCATCTTCTTAGCAGTTTAGTATAAACCTAGATCAGAGTAGAAATTGAAATAAACTTCTACATCAAATCTTAAAATGTCAGGAAAACATGAAGCCAACCCAGATACTAGTATTTTAGACAAAAGAAAATCTAATTGTCAAGTCTTCAGTTGACTCCAGGCTTTGCTTTGCTGTGGACCTCAAACTCTTTTAAAGGGCTTGTTCAGTCAGAAGAGAAACACGTTCCCTGCAGATTCTCTGGCCATGTTAAACAGAGGGGATAGGAATCTGTTTTGCCGACGTGCTGTCATATTCCTGCATCAAATCGTTGGTGGTGTAATAGTGCATGGCAATGTAGGAACTGGCAAACCCGAAAGAGTTCACTGGCTGTAAGTTTGCTGGACTGCTCTCCTGCTGGGAAGGGCTGCTGTTATAGATGCTATAGTAAGGCTCAATCCTAGTGTTGATGGGTGTCGAGCTGCTCTGACCGCACGGGTGATGTCCAGCAGAGACTCTGGGGCTTGCTACACTTTCCTTTGAATGACTTGGGCCGCAAGCCTGGTCCACAAATTTCTTCTGTGGTTTTGGAGACAGCATGTAGGCAGAGTTTGTCTCATGATGGGAAGATTTGTTTCTATTGATTTCAAGGTTCCCTTTTCCCATGGCCCGAAGTCGAGTTTTCTGTTTGCAGCAGAAAAAGCCCAAGCCAGTGTATCTCAGGCACCAGAGCACTTTCCTTCTCAGCCCAGCGCTGTTCCGAGAATATATAAAAGGATTCAATCCTGACTTGAAAAATATCAGAGTAAATCCAAACAGTTCAAACTGGTAAAGGATAAAACTGCCATTGTCAGACAGAACCACTTGCAGCAGGGAAACCCCCAGAGGAAGACAGCACACCAGGACTGACAACACGATGACCACACAGGTGACCACGGCTTTGGAATCCTTGGCAGTAGAGAGGTTGACGGCTGATACCAGCTGGAGTCGACTGGCTGAGGGAATTGGCATCTGGTTGGTATTCTTAGTGTATCCATGAGTTTGACTGTGATGCAGTTTGTTATAATTCTGGTTCCTATACAGAGCTGGCATGGTGCACTGGATAGGATCTCCATTTCCCTTCACAGAGGCCCCCATGAATGGCTGTGGTCTGGAAGCATCAACTGTAATCACCGGAGGGCACTTTTTTACTTGAGCATTCTTCCGAAGGGTTTGAGCAATCATGATATAAGAGACAGACACCACAGCAACACAGAAGGTAAAGTCAACAACATACAGAGACAGAATGGCTTTCCCTTCCCCATCCATAAGACTGGACATGGGGAGACACAGGTGGGACTTATTGGTTCTCAGTGTAGCCAAGGTGGCAAGTGTGAAGCTGGTGGCCCAGAGAAGAAGGGTAAGGAGCAAGATGCAGGAAAAGGAGGCTGTACAGTTAGGCTGCTTCCCCATCACCATCCGGAGCCGGTGCAGGGCAATCACGGCCACCATCTTGAGGGACATGATGATGAAGCCTGAGCTGGTAAGGTGGAAGGTGAAGCAGAAACTGTCTGGGATGCTACTGGCTGAGCTGAAGAACAGCACGAAGGTGAACATGGGGGCTGTGACCCCACAGATAAACAGATCACAGAAAGACAGGTTCAAGATCATGAAATCAAAGTTGGTTCTGAACTTCCTGAAGGATGGGTCAAAGAAAGACAAGAAGACAATAAAATTTCCATAAGAGCCTAGACAGAAGATGATGGCAAGCAGAAACGTGCAGGTCACCAAGGTGGCTGTGTGGATAAAATCTCGAAGACCCTCCTGGAGAGAAGTGCTATTTCCTCCCTGCAAGGGAGGCATGTGTAGCAAGGTGGCATTGGGAACATTCTGGAGCGGGGCACTTGTGTTCATCTTCAGAGAGAGGTGTCTCTTTCTTGTGTTCTCAAAAAAAAAAATCAGCAGGAAGAGAGTCAGGATGTCAGCTCACAGACGTCGAGCATGTGCCAAAGATGGCCAAGGAAGGGAAGCCTGCACACACACAAACACACACACACACACACACATAAAAAAAAAGTACACCCAGAGACAGAAATGGATTAGTGAGCTAGCAATTGCATTCTGTTTTACAAAATTCAAATTTTTCATCTCTATTGCTTTGAAAACCATGCTACAAGGTCTAATACAGAAGAGGCATTGAAATCAGGCACTGGAGACACACAGGAACACGACCTCTCCATTGGAAGTCAACCATCTCTTCCTGGAAGGAGTTACATCTGTGTGGCTGCAGAAATTAAAGCCAGGGACAGGGGAAACTGAGTCCATCTGGGGTAGAAGCTGAGCAATGGTGAAGGGAGCTTTGGTGTGGGAAAGCCAGCTGGCTAAATGATGAGGGGCAGTGAGAAGAAGGAGCAGCTTGGGAAATGGAGACTAGGTCTCTGCAACAGAAGGCAGACAAGCAACACAATGTGCTTGAAATTTAAACAGGAGGGTATTGGTACATAATATGGCCTTGTGGCTCAGAAATCACTGACAAATCCCATTTTTTTTCTCTAGGGAGGAATCATTTCCCAGCACTTATTTCTTTTACTAGTTTGAGAGTTAAGTTCTCGGCCAATTGAAAACCCTCCTTTGGAAAAGAAAAGTTCATGAAGGACTACATTTGGAAGAAGAAGAAATCAAGTAACAAAAGGTGTCTGAGATTATATTTGTAATTTCTGAGGTGCAAAGCAACACTTTGCTATCTGAAGAGGTAGCACAGTGGTACTGCACCTGTCTAGCCTAGAGAGTGTTTTTGATCTCTCTCTCTCTCTCTCTCTCTCTCTCTCTCTCTCTCTCTCTCTCTCTCTCTCTCTCTCTCTTTCTCTCTCTCTCTTTCACACACACACACACACCCCACTATGAGGGTTAGGGACATGGCTTAGTGGTTAAAAGTATGTACTGCTCTTCCTCACCATGCAGAATATAGAGGTATATTCTGCATTTATTCACTAAACTTACACTTAACTACAGGTGTGTCTTGCTCTGGTTGCTGAATGTACATAAGATACACCTGGTACCTTAAAAGACTAACCTTTCTGCTCCTTCTCTTTATCAATAATCAGTTTTCTTTCTTATGCAAGGAAATCTAACATATACTCACACAAATCTTCACTGTTCTCAACCCCAAAGATATGTATGGCTTGCTGTCTATCCTTTACCAAAGAAGAATCCAGCAAGATAGATAACATTTAGTGTTCTGCTCTTAAAATTGGAAAACATTTGCTTTTATGTAACATTGCAGGGACAACCAACGACACTCAGGAGGTCCACAGCCTATGCTCAGAATATTTAACCACCAGCTGGAGGTGGAGCTCAGTGGTCTCCAGGTGCCAACCTTTTAGCTGTTGGATCAGGGGGTTCAGATTGGACCCAGTCAATAAGTGATTACTGTGGCTCCAAACAACTATGGACTATCTAGAATAGAAGTCTCTCAGCATTTAAACACGGATACAGGCTTGGCAGTGAGAATCACTCAGATCAATTCTGGGAGAGCCATGTGACCACCCTGTCCCTCATTAAGACAGAGAAGCAGTCTTGGCTGCTGTTGCATTGGTTGTGGACTGCAGAATACACACTATGGTGAACTTCTTCACTGTAACAGAATATTCACTTTTCTGTAAAATACATTTTTAAACTAAGTAATATGGGAGATAAAAGTATAAATTCAGAACATTTGTTTATCAATGATTAGAGTTAAGTAATAATGGAGAGCTCTTACTATTTCTAGTTTAAGACTGCATGCCTGTTTGTGAACCCTTTTGATATTGTTACAGTGCAAAAAGATAGCATTTTACTATTGGCTAAAAAAAAATGTTTCTTGAAGTTAATTTATGAAAAGGGAAAAAGACAAACCAGAGTAGCAGGAATTGATAAGGGATTTCCAGGCCCAGGGAAATGATAAGAGCCTGGGATCAAGGTGCGTAGAGAAATAAAACCTGGGATAATGACATGGAACTCTGGAAGTTAGAAGACCCAAGCTCTAGATGTAAAAGATGAGATGATGAGGCACCAACAGTAATCAAGGAAAAGAAAGAGAGGAGGGAGAGAGGGAAGTGTGTGTGTGTGTTGGGGGGATTGAGTCTGGAGTGGTGGCACAGGCTGTAATCCCAGCTACTCAGGACACTGAGGCAGGAAGACTGGAAGTTCAAAGCCAGCCTGGGCAACTTTGTGTGAACTTGTAGCAAAAGAAAAAGGGAAAGAAAGGCTGGGTGTTATAGCTAGTAGTAATGTACTTTTCTGGCACACACGAGATATTAGGTTCAATCTCGGGGTTGGGAAGATGATTTGGAATTACTGTGGGGGGCAAAGTTGCATAATCAATATATTTTTAATTTAAAAATATAGAAATTCACATTAGGAAATAAGAGCAATACAACCTCTCAGAACTATTGTTAGTATCTGTATAGAAAATATTTATGATGTACTGGGCACTGTTCTCAGGGCTCTATACTACCATATCTCCCCCAACGCTTCTCTATTCCCCACACATACTTACACATACTTACATAGTCACACTCAAGAGAGGAATACTTGGGTCAAAAGTAAATCACAACAGCTCTCATTTATTGCATGGCTGTTACATGCTATAATCTCATACTTAAACTTTATATAAGCTATCAAACTTTACTTCACCATCAAAATAATCTATGAATCATTAAATTGCTGTTTTCCAGTAAAAGTTCCTGAAACACAAAACTTCAAAACCAATAAAGGAACTGGAAAAAAAATTCAACTCAGAGCTCCATACTAATTCTTGGGATTTTAAAAGAAAATTAAAAAGAAAAATAAAGATGTGAGCCGGACATGGTGGCACACACCTTTAATCCCAACCCTTGGGAAGCAGAGGCAGGCAGATCTCCATAAGTTCAATGCCTGCCTGGTCTGCAAAATGAGTTCCAGGACAGACACGACTGTGACATAGAGAAACCCTGTCTTAGAAAACAAATGAACAAACAAACACAACCACAAAAAAGAAATTTTGTGTGTGTGTGTCCTTTGGAGCAAAGTCAGTAGTGGTTAACTATTCTTAAACATTAAATGTTATTTCCAATGCATACATACATGTTACTTTTTATTTCTGGGGTTATAGACAGGTCCTGGAAGATGTAAAAAGTCATATCAGAATATTTTAAATTATAATCCAGCCTTAAACATATTTGTATTGTATTGTATTTATTTGGTGAGTGTATACTATACTGTTTTACTGTGCCTTCTAGTTCGAGGTCAACTTGACACATTCTAGAGGAAGGAGGCTCAATTGAGATAACGCTCCCACCAGACTGGCCTGTGGGAAAGCTTATTGTATATTCTCTTGGTTGATGAATGATTGGAGATGGTCCAGCTCACTATGCATGGTTCTACTCTTGGGTCAGTGGTTCTGAGTACTATAAGAAAATAGGATGAGCACACCATAAAAAGCAAGTCAGTCAGAAGCACTCTTCCATGGCATCTGCATCAGTTCCTACCTTGAATTCCTGCCCCGACTTTCTTGTATGTGCTGTAAGATGAAATAAACCTTTTCTCCCCAAGTGGCTTTAGTCACAGTGTTTTATTACAGCAATAGAAACCCTAAGACAGGCAAACGTGGAGTTCTGAGGATAATTTGTGGAAGTTGGTTTTCTGCTTCCATCATGTAGGTTCTTGGGATTGGTGGCCAAGGCCTTTTCTGTGGAGCCATCTCACCAGCTCAGAATACCAGGTTTAAGTTTATTTATTAACCATAAGATAGAAGGAGCAGAGTATAATGACACATATCTGGGGAAGCTGAGCCAAGAGGATCATGATTACAAAACCAGGTAGGACTAGTTTGAACTACATACATATAGTGAGACTTTTTTTTTTTCTTAAAGTGAATTAATAAACATCTGATTACAGTTGCAGAAGGATGTTGAGGTAACTGGAAGCAAGATCGAGGAACTCCAAACAAATTGCTTGGTATCAACTCTCACTAAAATATAGATGTGGCCTTTAATCTCAGTGCTTATGAGGCAGAAGGAGGCAGATTTCTGAGTTGGAGGCCAGCCTGATCTACACAGCAAGCTCCAGGCCAGCCAAGGCTACATAGTGACACTCTGTTGCAAAACAAATAAACAAATGAAAAAATATGTGAAAAGCTGGATGTGGTAGCACAAACCTGTAATCCCAGTCTCTCAAGAGCGTAAAGCAGCATCACCTACTTGAAAGCCAGCCTGAGGGAAGGAGGAAGGGGGTCAGGAGAAGGTCTAGGGAGGGAGTGGCGGAGGGGGCGGGATAGGGGCAATGGGTCCTTAATATTGTGCAGTCTCTCTCTCTCTTTTTATATTGTTTCATTTATTTACTTTCTAAATGTTGAAGGACTGGGGGAGTTGAAGGGGAAGACTAACAGAATCAACCAACCCAGATCCTTGGGAGCTCCCAGAGACTAAACTCTCTTAATTTTTGAAGCAAACGTTAGGACATTTACAAGTTAACTCATGACCTTGATTATTTCATTGTATTCCAACCCCAAATAAATGCTGAATGTCTTTATGGAAGGCATATTTTGAGCGCAGCCCTCACACAGAACTAAGTTCTGTCCCGTTCCCGCTGATTTGAATGGACCTAGAAAACTGCAGGGAGGCTAAATAACTTGCTCAAGGTCAGTGAGATATTTCAAACCTCCCATTCTTTCTAACCAGCTGAACCACTGCTAATCCATTGAGACTAGCAGTAGCTGATGGGGTGGGGAAGATCTGGGTCTCGGGTGGAGGGGACAAGGAGGCAGTGGAGCACAGCGTGCTATCGTGCTATCGACTAAAGGAGATTGCAGGTTTATCCCCAACTGTGATTGGTAATGGGTAGGGGGCTCCCTAGAATAGGAGGAAACACAGGCCTAGGTTAGTCCAGGGATGCTTGGACTCAGCCTGGATGTGGGCAGTGGGTTGTGGTCCATGTAGAGCTTACAGCAGGCTGCACAGAAACACAGGTGCGCAACCTATCAGGCCAGGCCAAGCTCAGCCTTCTCCCCACTCCCGCTCGCCTCACAACCCTGGTGGGATCCTCCCGGTCTGGGCTTGCGGCCTCTCACCTGCCAGCTGGCCGCAGCGCCGCCCTTCCTCCTCCATGTCGCAGCAGTGACCCTATCTGCGCCCGGTGGCCTGGATGCTGCCGGGCTAGAGTCATCATCGCCATCGCTGCCGCCTCCGCGCATCCCGGGAGCCTAGGCGAGCCGGGCGGGCGGCGCAGTCACCGAACCCGGGGCGCGGCCCCTCCCTCTGACCGTGGCCGCCCCGCCTGCAGGCACCCTCCCTGACTGTCGGCCTCAGCCCAGTGGGTGTGCGCTCGGACCTGCCAGGGCTGCCTGCGAACTGGCTTCTGATACACTGCAAGGAAAACACGAAAGCCGGAGATGCCAGGCAGTTTGAGTGGGTCTCTCTGCAGGCCTCTAGAGAAAGCTGAGAGTGCCTGCGCAGAGCCTTCAAGCTGGCCTCCTTGGCTTTCTAACTAGGCTGTCACTTCGAGTTTAATAATTAAAGTCATTATGACAAATTGAATCAAACCAACTTCAACACATTTATGCGTCTTAGGTAATAGTAAGTACGAGGTTGGTGCAAAGTTAAAAAGAGGTACTATTAAATATTTTGAGTGTAAAAATTTTGAGAAGCGATAGTGTAATTCAGCTAGTCCTATTTTAAACACCAACATAAGACATTAGACCAGTAGCTTCTCATCTCTTAAAGTCAACATGTCTAAAATAACACCCACTTTAGCTTTAATTTTAGTTGAGGTCATTATATAAGAAACATTCCGAAGTATGTTATTATGGGCAAACATACCCCATCCACTCCTCCAGGATTTTAATCTGGTTAGTATGATCTACTTTTCTTTATTTATTTTTTTTATTTATTTTATGTGTATGAGTACACTGTAGCTGTACAGATGGCCATGTTTGTAGCCGCTGGGAATTGAACTCAGGACCTCTGCCGGCCCCTCTCACTCCGTTGTAATTCACTGTAGTTGTCTTCAGACGCATCAGAAGAGGGAGTCAGATCTCATTCCCGGTGGTTGAGCCACCATGTGGTTGCTGGGATCTGAACTCAGGACCTTCGGAAGAGCAGTCAGTGCTCTTACCCGCTGAGCCATCTCACCAGCCCCCTACTTTTCTTTTTTTTTAAGATTTATTTTATTTATGTATATGAGTACACTGTAGCTGTACAGATGGCCGTGAGCCATCATGTGGTTGCTGGGAAATGAACTCAGAGGACAGTCCCGCTCGATCTTGCCGCTCTCTCTGGCCCTGCTGCCTCCAGAGTAATTCACTGTAGCTGTCTTCAGCCGCACCAGAAGAGGGTGTCAGATCTCATTACGGGTGACTGTGAGCCACCGTGTGGTTGCTGGGATCCAAACTCAGGACCTTCAGAAGAGCAGTCAGTGCTCTTACCCGCTGAGCCATCTCACCAGCCCCAGATCTTTTACTTTTCTAATCTCATCCAATACTTAATAGAGAAGCCTATTCAAATATCTTTTTCTTTTTGGGGGTGGGGGTGGGGGAGGTGGTACTAGAAACCAAAGACTTTGATTCCATCCAGGTGAAATATTTTGTGGCAACATTGCCACTACAGCCCCTTTCCATTTTCTGTTAAGTTTTCCTTTATAAATACAAACTAGTAATGAGTTTCAAAGAAATTAAATTCTCCCATATTTTTTACTAAGAAACATGCTGAAGGGCTTTGTGAAATCAGAGCTATGTTTAGAAAAAAAAATACTCAAGAAAAAAACCCCAACTAATTTACACATAAATCATGTTCTACTTTCCAGACACTTGTTAATATATCAGTTTTAAGATATGTTGTTGGTAAGGGTAACATTGGGCTCTATAAACATTTGAAGAAAAAAGGACTAATTAGCAGTTAGAGCAGAAATTCTGACCCAAATTATATGTCTCTCCAAATAAATTAAATACTGCTTGTATAATTTCCATTTGGACATAAATGATAACAAAATGTTCAGGTTGAACTACTATAGCCATCAGTAGTACATACACCCGAGAGAAACCAACCTCATACTGAAAGAGACAAAAGCTCCACCAATGTATGTGGGGCTATTAATCAATACAAAATACAGCAACAAGGTTAATATACTGGATAAAAACACTGGCATACCAATAACGCAAAAGGCAAAATCTGTAAGAAGTTAATTATGGCTAACAATATGCTAGCACATGAACAGGCAATAAAACCAGCTTTCCAGCACAATCTTATGATACGAAAAATAATAAGCATTTTGGGAAAGTGCACATTAAGGCCAATAAAATGTCCACATTCACTGGGCAAGATAGCAAACAACCAGGATTAGGAGCTCCGGGCTTAAAGAGTATATTCCTTGGATGCTCCAATATAAGAAAAGCTTTCAAGTGTTAATTCCATGGCCTGCCCTCTACTGGAGTTGAACTCAGGGACGCTGCTGTGCTAGGCAAACCCTTGATTGCTGAGCTACCCCATCGCTCCTCAACTCAGTCACATGAACAGTAAAGAAAAGGTCCTTCTAAATATGAATTACAAAGGCTTCAAAATCTATTCAGAAACTGAAGATTAGAGCTTACAAATTTGTTTTCTCCTTTCCTTACTCATCAAAACTCACAGAAACCTACACTTGATGAAGTCCAAACAATGGCTTTCTAATATTGTCTATCTCTCTGCTCCTTACCAGCTTATCTTAACCGACTTGTTGACAAAGCTCTTGCTCCTCTACCTCTATCCTTTTTAACATACTACATATTCTAAGAGCTTTCATACTTGGGATCACTTGTAGAAATTTAATCAAGCAATGATATAACATTTCAAAATTCACAGTATAATCTTCAGGAAATATCAAGCTAATAAGCAACAAACTTGATATTCGGGTTACCCAGGGGACATGCTGGGTACTCAGATTAAGGGGCGCTGCTTTTAGGTGTAAGAGTAGAATCCAGATCTTGTTTTCATCATGGGTTCTCAATCATTGACAAACTGAATCAATAAGGAACTTTTTGAGATTTTAGAATCTTACTCTGTAGTCTTTTGGTTCAGGATCCAGTATGGTTCAGATTGCTGATACGTGCCATCCTATCACTTAAAAAAGATGGTGAAGCCTGAACCCCATCCAGAGAATCTGAAGGAACACACTGACTACCAAGTACTTTATTTATAAGCTCCCACTTAAGAACCACTGTAAAAGCACAGTTGTATGTAGATTAGTTAGAAATAGCTGGCATATTCTTCCCTTGGGAGTTCTTTCTCAATTTTTGCTTACAAAAGCAAGCAAAAAAGAAAGACAGAAAAAGCTGAGGTGGGCAGTACAGTCTTACCACTCAAGCAGTGGCCTTAAGAAGTCAGTTATGTCGGTTTGTGTTACCAAAACTTTTTTTGCCTCCTGAGACAAGGGCTTCTCTGTGTAGCCCTGGCTGTCCTGGAACTCATTCTGTACACTAGGCTGGCCTTGAACTCTAGAGATCCATCTGCTTCTGCCTCCGAGTGCTGGGACTAAAGGTGTGCACCACCATTTGCCTCCTCCTTATTTTGTTTTTAACAGAATTTTGTGTGATGACAGAGAAGTTCCCCTGTACTATTAAATGTAATAATCACTAGTCATGCATGGCTAATAACCACTTAGAGCACGCCTAGTGAGCATAGCTACTGCACTCAACAGAGCAGGATTAGCTAATTCACTCTGGCTAAGTGGGAAGAAAGTGACAGATCTGAACCTAAGAAGGCAGAAAGAACCCACAAAAGTTGCTGCCAACCCAACTGTCTTCTCTTAAGATAAAAGTCAGGGATTAAAAGTAGTCTATTTTATTAGGTTTTTAAAACTAGTTACACAGTTGAATTGACTATCAGTTAGGTACTACTCTGTAGAGGGATTATGCCTGGGTATGCTGACACTTCAATATTGTACCTAGCCCACTGCTGTGTGTGTAGATTGAGACACTCAGCATATAGATACTTTAAGGAAGACTGTAAAGGGTGTGCTGCAAGATGGCATTTATCAACTTGTGAATTACTCCAACTTGAAGATACCTTGTACTCTACAAAGTTGTGATAGGCAAACATTATCACTTAAAAATGCACACTAAAAAGGTACATAAAAATCCAGATATTCTAATAATAAATAAACTTAAAAAAAAACCAAAACACCTGTGTTTCAGCTTTTGTAACATGAGAAGATAAAGAATATAACTTAAAAAACACACACCAAAAAAAACAAAACAAAACAAAACAAAACAAAAAAAAACCCAAACCAAACCAAACTAAACCAAAAACCAAAAACCATTCTGTAGGCACAAAAGCCACAAGTAAAGAGCTGTGTGTGGATCTTTCTAACCAGGCGCACAATGGTCTGTGTTAAGGGTTGCATCTGTACAAAGTCTTGTTAGTGTTATCTCTACAGTTTATTATACAATCTTTTACATCTACATAACATACTATACAAGTCAAATATCAAGACTTATTAATGATTCTGTAGGCAGGCATACAGGCAGGGGGAAATAGGAGGGAAAGACAGTGAGAAGGGGGTAGGGACAGGGAGAAGGAGAGGGATCAAAAACTGAAATCTTCCACTCATATGAAGTGTAATGTATTTCAAGGTGTGATGTGAGGACTATAGGGTAAAAAACAATCAGCCAGGGTGTTTATTGATGTTCTCTTTTATTTTTAAAATCACACAGTGTATACACATACAAATCAGTCTAAAATTTATTCACCAAACCCCCAGTTTTTCAGCAATTGGTTCTTACTCAGCACCAAAAACTCCAGTCTGTGGAGACACAGACAGACTTCTGCAGTGTGGTTGAGCACGTCAGGTCCTAGGTTAACTCTGAGACTTGCCTCCTTTGATCCTTTTCTCTTCGTGGCTCTCTAGACATAAGGCTGTCAAGACTTCAGATTCATGACCAATGGCTACTACCACTAAACTCAACAGCCTTTGGGGAAGAACTCAAAATAATGTGAGATGACTGAAATGAGAGAACCTACATGACTAATGAGCACTCTTCATTCCAGGGACGTTGTTTGGTCATAATGCCATGATCGTACTAGGCTACTTCTAGCCTGAGACTTTGTGACTTTGTCACATATCTCAAAAGAAAAAGTGATCAGTATTTTGGAAACACTTCAGGACAAGTTAGGAAATCAAATGGCAGCTGAGAACCTGTGGACACAGACTAATGAGGCCAAACACAGAAGCCACCAAAAGAATGAAAGCTCAACAGAAGCCGAGTTGTGAAACTTGTAGAGTCACCACAGATGATACCTGAGGATCTGGAATTTTTGATGAAATGAGCCCAGAATGAGGACTAGTCATCTGCAAATAAGAAAATTAAAATAAAAAATTATATTAGGTTAACAAGACACTCAGTTCTCAAATCCCACCAAATAGATTTTATTTATCCTCCTTACCTTTGTCTATACAAAGACTTTATGACCCTCTCTTTTTATAGAAAGGTAATAAACACTTAGTAATTTAGATGTGTTGTGCATGGTAGGGAATGCCTTTAATACTAGCACTTGAGAAAGGGGAAGGGTGGAGGCAGGAAGAGCTCTGAGCATTTGAGGCCACCTGCTCAACATAGTGACTTCTAGGATACCCAGCGCTACAGATTTTCTACCTGAAAATTAATAAAACAAAAAACGAATACACAAATGAACAAAAGAATCCAGATGATGAGACAGAGAGATGGCTTAGAAGTTAAGAGCATATGCATCTGTTCCCAGCACCCACATGGAGGCTTACAACTATCTGTAACTCAGTTCCCTCTTCTGGCCTCCACAGGCATGGCATGCTCATGTGCACATACATACATACAAGTCAAATATTCATACACATTTAAAAAATTCCAGATTAAGTGTTCTCATGATTATAGAAACCAGAGTTCCTAGTACAACCCCAAATGTGCCACTAAGGAAGCAAATTGGCCTATGATTTTGTCTTAGTCAGGGTTTCTATTCCTGCACAAACATCATGACCAAGAAGCAAGTTGGGGAGGAAAGAGTTTATTCAGATTACTTCCATATTGTTGTTTATCACCAAAGGAAGTCAGGACTAGAACTCAAGCAGGTCAGGAAGCAGGAGCTGATGCAGAGGCCATGGAGAGATGTTCCTTACTGGCTTGCTTCTCCTGGCTTGCTCAGTCTGTTCTCTTATAGAATCCAAGACTTCCAGCCCAGGGATGGCACCACTCCCAAGGGGCCCTACCTCCTTGATCACTAATTGAGAAAATGCCCCACAGCTGGATCTCATGGAGGCACTTCCCCAACTGAAGCTCCTTTCTCTGTGATAACTCCAGCCTATGTCAAGTTGGCACACAAAACCAGCCAGTACAGATTTCTTTTCTTTCACATGAGTATCCCAGGCTACTAATGCAAGTTACTTATTTTCTAACTGTCCCAATGTAGTCACATAAATTGCCTGCCTAACAATGGAAACAAAATCATGAGAAATTCTATAGGAGTTATTTCCACTGACCACAGAAAAAGCCATATTTACAATCAACCCAACAAATCCTCTGAGGGTACAGGCACAGGCTAACATGTTTGTTTACATCAACACTGGAAATTGAACTAGGGTCTCACTTTTGCTAAATTTGGGCTCTTCCTCTAAACTATATACCCCCTACCTCAAAAGTCATGTTTAAAAACATTCAAGTGTGTTGACACATAGCTGTAATCCTAGTATTCTTGAGGCTAAGGTAGGGGAATCATCCCAAACGCACGGCTAGCCTGGTCTACACAGCTATCCCTGTCTCCAAAAGTCAAAACAAAGCTCTCTCCTCTTTATCTAAGCAGTTACATCTAAAAGGTCAGCAAACCTTAAAAATCTTGTAGATATTATTCCCTTGGCCACTGGTGGGATGACATATGCTGGGAAAGTCCCACGTAACTCACCCCTCTATGCATAATAGCATGGCGACACAAGGAGGTCAGTGAGGACAAGCAGCTGGTCATCAGTGAACTGCTGCTTGTGTTCTTGCCAGTTGTCATGGTGTGTCCTTCGGAAATTGGATAAGGTCTTCTTTACAGTCATCTGTAATCAACCCACAGACATTTTAACCCTAACACCCCGAGCTACATGTGGGCATCTTCAGTTACACTAGGATCCACCTAGACCTCAGCTTTCACAATGTCAGACAACCAAGGAAATTTCTGTCACTAAGCCTCTAATATTCTATAGAGTTACTAGCTTCACTTCAGGACAAACAACTGGAATATACGGTCACATTGCTGGACCAGTTCAGTATGTACTTCCACACATCTACTAAGATAACCTGTTTTGCTTAGGAGCATGGGTGCTTACTACTAGATAATACAATCATTATTTCTAATTTAATATTAGCTTTTAGTGAGATGAGAGACTTTCCAAATACAAAATGCCAGAATAATAATAGTAGCAAGAAACCTAATTTTCTAGCTAATGCTGTCAGTACTGTTTACGCTGGGTTTGAAAGAATAAAAGCTACAGAATTTTATTTTGTTGTACATAGGAGAAATGTCTCTAGTTTTAATAATTACTGAGTAAACTTGACCATATCAGAGGTGGTAGCTTTTTAAAAAACAATATATATATATACATATATTTTTTTTTTTTTTAATTTAAGTTTTTTGAGACAGGGTTTCTCCGTATTGTCCTAGCTGTCTTTGAACTCTAGAGACCCATTTGCCTCTGCCTCCTTCCTGAGTGCTGGGATTAAAAGTACACAGGAAAGTATTTATCAAATGATACAAGTAAACTATTAGGGAAGAATTATATGCTTTGGAACGTGCCACGCCCACTCGTCTACACCAATCACGTCTACAGTATGGGGGGTGGGGGGTGGGGTAAAAAGCCTGATCAAGGACAAGAGGCATTATGGCCCCAAAAGGGAGCTTGTGCCTCCTGGGTATTCAGAGAGTCGCTGGTATCTCCTAACTTAGACCTGTTCCAGATTAGTCTTTCCAATCGTCAACACGCCCTCGTATTTAGGCATAAAGGTACCCCAAGAAATGATTCGTAAATGGCTAAGATTGGGCATTGTTTCCTGGCCAGAACAACGTTTCCAACCTATCCTAGTTTAATCCCAAGCTGTCAAGGAATCTGCCTTGCCAGAGCTAGCAACAGAGGTCAAGCACATTCCTTAGGGCAGTTAGAAGTGTTTTACGTACTAGAGAGTAAAGGCTTCCCTCACTCAAGGACATTAGCTAGAAGTGTTAGGTTGGAACCTCCTAGTCATTGCCACCAGCAGAACCAAAAAATTAGCATAGGAATACCAAATTAGCCCCAGCAGGGAGGGGCACCATTGCTCTTCCACCCGGTTTCACAACTAGATGCACGATCTTGGTCAGTAAGATCACTGACCTTGAAGGGTCCCCTGCCTATGTGACTCTTGTCATCTGCCCTGCTTGCTGTATGCTACTTAAGCCTGCTTTTCACTTTGTACAAGAGGATTCGCAGAGGGACTAGCACAAGGACTCGCACTTGGGACTCAGACTTGGGGACTCACTCTCTGACTAGAACCAGAACTTAGATGGATTAAGACTTAGACTCGTGCAGTCCACAGTCCCCCGGGCCCAGAGCACTTGGGTCTGGAGGATGCAGCACCAGTCCAGAGGAGATAGCTGCTGCTTTAGACCCAGTGTGTTTTAGATGGCCTCAGATGTACCTTAACTGCTGAGCTGCTGGTTTATCATTTATCTTTTGCAATAACTGTAAAAGTCTGATGCCATTTTTAAGAAATACATTCAGATCCTGTACTTCATGTGTTTTCTCTGTCATCATTTCTTCGCCTACCCCTTGTCAACCTGACTAGGACCCCGTTTCTCCTGTGGGTTAAGGGAGGCCCAGATCGGCTGGCCTGCGGCAGGAATGTACATTATTTTGGTAAATTGCCATACGTTGTTTGAGTTCACTAAGAAGCTGGACATGGAATTGTCCACAAGCATGTAAATGTTGTGTCCCTCTCAGGTCCCTTGTCTGGGAATGGTTTATTTAACCTCTTTAACTCTATGGCAGGAAGGAGAGAATGGCAAATCAGCTCAAGAGTAAATCCATGTCTGAGGACACCTGGAAGGAAAATGATTTCCAGCAGAGGCTGCTACTGTTTGTCCAATGATGATGTAAAAGCACCTGAAGAGGGGAAATTGAGAAGTAGCCATGGAAAGTTCAGCTCAACTGTGAACTCTAGCTACTTGCCCAGTAACATTATGCTGTTATAAGCACCTGATCCCTAGCTGCTATTGGTTTTTACTTGGAAGCCTCACCAGAGGGCATACTCTACTCTGCCAGAGATTCATTCTCCTTATTGAGAACTCCAGCTGGCTGCCTTAAAGGAGCTTCACCAGTGGGTTTCTGCTAGATGAGCTTGGCCTCCAGTTTGATGGTATTTTGTTGTCTGTCTATCTGATATATGCCTACTACTTGCTATTTATCCTTTTACTTTGGCTTGTTGTGTACTTAAACTCACTCATACAAAACTGAAGATATGGCTATTATAGATCATTCTCAGGATCATACAGAACATACCTCAATAGGCTGAGGATCATTCAAATGTGCACTGAGATTCATAAGGAGCTGGGGCATCCAGGTAGGAACATCATAAGGGCTAGAAAGAACACATGCACCAAGTCCAAGCACACCAGCATGACGTTTGACCAACTCTGCAACAAAAATAGCAACATATCATTTACAGTGAAATAAATTTTCATTCATGCTAGATATACTTTCAGTGTTCATATTTCCCCATTTAATATAAATTGACAAGTGTGTACATACTAGCATGATTTCTGGGGCTAAACCAGAAACTATGCAAATTCTGAAGACATTCTATAGTTGTCTCTTGGTGACTGTATAATTGTTTCTAGCCAGGAACGAGTCACTGTTAAAACCAATAGATACAATTTTCTTGATCAGCTCATTCATATTCTAAGTGCAGTTCCTGATCTTGAAACAATTTAACAGATTCAGTAATATTTTCTCTATGCGACTGTCCCCTTACAAAATGCATGACACATCATCATGCATGACAAATGCATTCTTGAGACAGAACTGCAACACATGTCTACCTTACAGAGTCGTTTCTTTCCTCAGCAGAGTAAGTCCAAGTGTTGTCAAATGCCCACATTCCCTGTTTCCTTTCTTGCTCTGCCCCTCATCCTTTCCAGTGGTGCTGGGATTGGTCAAACATAGGACCTCACATGAGCTAAGCAACATCCTTACTATATCTGCTACATGTAAGCCTCAGTTTCCATCTCCTTTTTGATAGTAATTGAGATTGAACCCACGACGTGATGCATACAAGCCAAAACCTTATTATACTGCGCCACATTTCTAGCTTCTCTCAGAGTTTCTTAAATAAGGCATGATGTACATTCTCTCTCTCTTTCCTTCCTTCTTTTCTTTCTTTATTATATAAGTAAACTGTAGCTATCTTCAGACACACCAGAAGAGGGCATCAGATCTTATTATAGATGGTTGTGAGCCACCATGTGGCTGCTGGGATTTGAACTCAGAACCTCTGGAAGAGCAGTCAGTGTTCTTAACCACTAAGCAGTTAAGAGCCATCTCTCCAGCTCATGATGTACATTCTTTTGTAAATATATTCTAGGTGTGTCCATGAACAGAAGGAGAAGGTATGAAAATGAGATTTTGGAGTACTAAAAACTATAAATAATGCCATTTGGTATAATAAAGACTTAAAACATTTATTATCAAAGAAAACTAGAATGTTGCTGGAGTTTGATATTAATTGGTAGTAATATTTAATATATAAATACTACTTTCTATTAAGTAATTATGATATAAGTATGGCTCTAAAGTATAATAACTTCATATTCTAGGCACTTTGCATTCAACAAACGATATTTACTAATTTTTCTACATCATTTTTATTTCTCTGGGGTTATAGTTAGATGTTCATCTGCTGACCCACTTAAATTTCTCTTTAAACATAACAAGGTAGTCAAGACTTTTCAGCATCTGATTTATGCTCAACTACTTTAGAAGTTTCTACAATGACTTTTCATGGTTTTATCAACTGACCAGTAAATAAAGTCTATACTGGATTCAAATTTTAGACAATGGATCACACATATACTGGTGGTTCCTAGTGGTATCACAGGCATTTTTCTGAATTGACAGTACATAGATGTGTACACAAAAAAGAAATTTACTTGGTAATATATTTCTTTGGAGTGATCTCCCTCAAAGAGCCACACATGACTATTCAATATTCCCTTCTCTAGACAGAGGCAAAAGAACCTCTGGTTCCCTAAAACCTTTTCTTTTTTTGTGTGTGCACATACTTACGTTGCATACATATGTGTGCACATGAGTATAGAAGCAGAAGTCAATCTCAGATGTTGTTCCTCAGGAGGCTTTCATAGTTTTTGAATATACATTCAATTTTAGTATTTTTATTTCATGTTTATGTGTATATGTATGTGCACATGCATGCAAGTATCCAGAGAGGGCAGAAAGGAGTGTTGAATTCTTTGGCGCTAGCTCCAGATGTGGATGTCAGAGACCATAGTATAGCACGCTTAACCACCGAGACATCTCTACAGCCCTGTCTATCTCCACTGCCTCAGTGGAGCAATTATGGGCCATCACACTTGGCTTTTAATGTAGATGCTGATAGTCAAATTCACGGCCTAAGGTTTGTAGGGCAATCACTTTACTAAATAGGCTATATATACTCCCAGCCTATCCCCATATTTTATTAAAAAATTAATTTAGTATCTGTTTGTGTTTGTGTGTGTGTGTATATTTGAGTTTATGTGTGCATATCTGCGCATGTACACACATGAGTCCATGGTATGCAACTGGAGGTCAGAGGAAACTGGTAGGGTAGGTCTTGCCTTTCATCACAGATCCAAAATCAAACTCAAGTCCCAAGCATAACAGTGGGTGTCTTTAGCATCTAGCAAAGACCTGAGCACAAACAAGTACTTCAAATATTTAAGCAAGCTGCTTATTTCTTCAGAGGAATGGGGATTTTTAACATTACCTGCAGAAGGAATGGTATCTCCCACAGAACCAGGGTCTCGTTTTCTTTTCTTGGGTAGTTTTGTTTTGCAAAGTTGCTCAAAATGAATCTGCATAGCACTGTCCATAGTAAGGAAGTTACACTGTAACAGACCACTTAAGGTGGTAGCAGCCATTTCTCGAACCTGGAGGGATAATCATTTCTATTAGAATTGAGATCCTAAGTCTGAGGTGATAAAGGATCTCAGAGAGGTATGGAAGGCTGAGTGGCGACCTTCCCTAGAAATGTATGTAAAATTTACGTTTTCTTTCTTTTTCATGACAAATATATCACCAAATTTCCCAGGTATCTGTGGCCTCAAAATAGATAAAAGCTATGTAAGGAGTATAGAAGTATAACTACTATAAAGATAATAAAATTTCTCCACAAATTAATACATACACAAATTTATAAAATAATTAATAATAAACACATAAATAATTTTAAAAATGTTGAAAATATAAACAAAACCACCAACATTTCACTCTGTATTCTTTGAGAGGTTTCTTGTACTATCATTTGGTTGCCCTGTTTTCTATAAATATATTGTGGTCCTGAGACTGAAATTAGGGCTTCTTATAAGCTAAGCAAGTACTCTACCCCTGAGCCTTCCTTTTATCTTTGCATTTTGAAATAAGGTCTCACTAAATTGCCCAAGCTGGCCTTGTAGTACTAGAGATTAAATCCAGGATCCTGCATAGACTATATTAGGCCAGTATTCTACCAGGGTGTTTCATCCCTAAGCCCTTCTGTTTTCTAGGTAGGCAGGGTTTTGTTAAGCTGCCCAGGCTGTTTTAGTGTGAGCTTAGTGTGGTTCAGGCTGTCTAGGAACTTTTAATCCTCTTTCCTTAAGCTTCAGAGTAACTGGGATTGATTACAGGTATGCATCACCATATCGAGACAATTTTTTTTTTTTTTTTTGGTTTTCCCAGACAGGGTTTCTCTGTATAGCCCTGGCTCTCCTGGAACTTACTCTGTAGACCAGGCCGGCCTCGAACTCAGAAATCCTCCTGTCTCTGCCTCCCAAGTGCTAGGATTAAAGGCATGCGCCACCATGGCCTGGCGAGACAAAATATTCTTACTTCATTTAACTTTTGATGAATATCTGACTGGTTTAGGACAACCTAATTTGAAAGACTCAGCAATTCTATGACTATCAACTTGTGTGCAAAGGGTAATGATAATAATATACTATGATACAGAACTGGAATGTGGGCAGTAGTCATACTGGCCAGCAGCAACACATTCTTTGTTTTGTGGATAAAGAGAAGACATTAAAAGTAAGTAAGTATGTCTTGTCATTGGCTTGCATTTCTCTGGTCATTATTTGTAGTTTGTATTGCCTTTACGTGACTATAACTAGTCTAAAAAGGCTTGATGTCACAGCATTGTTTTCTATTAAATTCTTGTAATATTCTTGTAGAGAAATTTGTCTGTTTTGATGTACTCTGAAGGCTTAAAAAGTCATCTCTTCTTTAAGTTCCAATTAATAGCCAAATCCATATTTCAGCTTCTTTAATTTCCTTAACAAGTACAAGATGTGACTTAAATCTATAATATTACATTGTGTTCTAAGAAGCTGCCCATTCACAGGAATATGCGTGCGTGCGTGCGTGCATGCGTGTATCTCCATTGCCTTTATGACCTGCAGATCCTGTACTGTTCTACTCACCGAACTTTATCTTAGGAAAAATAAGGCTGTAAACCCTGCAAAGAACATCAGTCTCTGGCAAGGCAAACAGCATTTTGCTTTCTCCAGCTTTTGACCCCACCATCTCACCTTCCCTGTTTTTTGAGATAAGGTCTTACTATGTAGTCAAGACGGGCCTTTAATTTTAGTTCATGTTCCACCTGGCTAGCTTCCCAAGAGCTAGAATTCCAAATATGTACCACTACACCCATTTCAGTTACATTTTTTAAAGTTTAAAGGAGTTATTTCTCACTTCACCATTCTCCCATCTCAGTGATAAAATGCATCTTCACTACAGATCTTGCCTGCCTTCTACCAGCCATACTTATCTACCCTCCTTTCTCAGTCTGCCAAGTCCACCCCTGACCCCATATAGACCCACTTTTTTGGCTGTTTTTTGTGCCAACTTAACACAAGCTACAGTTATCATAGAGAAAGGAGCTTCAGGTGAGGAAATTGCCTCCATGAGATCCAGCTGTAAGACATTTTCTCAATTAGTGATCAAGAGGGGAGGGCCCCTTGTAAGTGGTACCATCCATCCCTGGGCTGGTAGTCTTAGGTTCTATAAGAAAGCAAGCTGAGCAAGCCAGGGGAAGCAAGCCAGTAAAGAACATCCCTCCATGGCCTCTGCATCAGCTCCTGCTTCCTGACCTGCTTGAGTTACAGTCCCGACTTCCTTTGATGATAAACAGTAATGTGGAAGTAAGCTGAATAAACCCTTTCCTCCCCAACTTGTTTCTTGGTCAGGTTTGTGCAGGAATAGAAACCCTGACTAAGACACCCATCTTGGTAAAAACCATGAAGAACAACAAAAGCTCAGCAGATTGAGCTTTGGGAATGCAACATGGTATTCCTCTTGAATTTGAGTGAGTGAGTGTGTGTATGTGTGTGTGGGGGGGTGGTAGACGTGCACTTATGTTCTCAAAGAACAGAGCAAAACTCTCTCCTGAGGCCTGAAACCAGGCCATTCATACTCATCTAACCATCTGCACAGTAATTGCAGAGTCCAAAGAGGCTAATCCAAGCCAAACTCTTTAACTTTGTATGAGAGATTCGCCCAAAATACTCATCTCTTGTCTCTAGATGAGATTTAAGATACAAAATTAATGCAAATATGAAATCCACACACAAGCTGGACTTTCTGGGGTTTTTGTTTGTTTGCTTTTCCCCTTCATTTGTTTAAGGCAGGGTTTCATACAGCCCAAGACGGCTTGCTGCTACTGCCTATTGCTGGGATTACAGGCATGTCCTACCACACCAACATTACAGGCATGTTTCTTCATTCTTAGTTCAAGACATTTGAACCTAACCAAAATATGACAGTTTAAATAAATGCCATGGACTATTTATTACATGTTCTAAAACTTACTCCGTCACTCTGTGTTTGTGAGTATGAAAGGGGAGTGGGGAAGGTGTGCGATTTGGAGGCTATGGATAAGGTCATGTGTCCTGCTCCATCACTCCTTTGAAACTGTGAATCTCTTACTGAACCTGGGAGTAGGCTGGTGACCATCAAATCCAAGTGAACTTCCTGTCTCTAACTGCCTAGCTTATTATGTGGGTGCCAGGGATCTGAACTCAGGCCTCCATGCTTGCCCAGTAAATGGACTTGTTCCACTGAGTTATGTTCTCAGCTCTAAGTAGTTATGTTTATTTATAAGTTATGGGAGAGAATATAATCATGTTCTGATAAATGTTCTTGAATATAGTAAGTTTAGTTAAAAACAAACCATTTCGGGGCGGTGGTGGCGCATGCCTTTGATTCCAGCACTTGGGAGGCAGAGGCAGGTGGATTTCTGCCTGGTCTACAGAGTGAGTTCCAGGACAGCCAGGCCTACACAGAGAAACCCTGTCTTGAAAAATCAAAAAAGAGGAAAACAAACAAACGAAAAAGCCAAAACCAAAACCAAAAAGCATTTCTATGTGTGGGTATTGCAGTCAGTTCTTTCCTAGATGTGGGTTTCAGGACTAAACTCAGGATGTCAGGCTTGGCAGTAAGTTCCTTTATTTGCTAAGCCAACTCTCAGCCCATGACAGTAATTTTTTTTTTGAGAGAGGGTCTCAATATGTAGCCTTGAATTTACTTTTTTTTTTTTTTGCTTGTTTCTAGAGCAAAGTGGTGGGATTAAAGGCACATACCACCAGGCTCAGCTCTATGATAGCAAATTTTTATCACACAGTATTGTTATAGATTGGATATTACATCTAAAGTCCATGAGGCTTATTCTCCAGCTTGGTGCTACCTGGAAGTGGTACAGCTGAAATGGTTGAACACATGCTGTCAGAGGGGACAGTGGAGAAAGTCTTTTTTCTATCTTTTCTACTTTTTTGGACAGAAGATAGTGGTTTAGCTCCATCACATACTCCTACCCTGATATACTGCTTTACCATATGCCTTCAAGCAACTAGGTCAATCTGTTATAACTGAGCCTCCAAAACTAAATGTGAAATACATAAATCATTTCTCTTGCTGTACTACTAACTTGAGGCATTGTTATAGTGAAAGAAAGCTGATTAATATGCTAAAACTGGGGTTTGGAAATGTTATTTCTGAATTTCCACTTTTCCATTTTTATTCCTTTAGTTTCTAAGAAGTACAGTAAATATAAGTATTTTCACTGAGTTTGTTACTCCCTTGGCCTGGATAATATTGGCTTGCAACACAAGAAAAGCTGGCCAGGCTTATCAGGGAAGAGGAGAAGCCACCATCTCACTTTCCTGTAGATTAATCTGTTTTCAGTACTTAGAAACAGATTCATAAACACACAAAGTTCTCTACTACAAACAAGTTTTAAAGTCCGTAAAGTAATATTTTTAAAAAAGTTTGTGTGTTTTCTTTTCCCAAGGTCAATTATAGTGTTCGGCTGTACCATACTAAAAGTGCCAGATCTCACCTGCCAAGGTCAATTGTATCTTTTTATTTATTTATTGCAGCTTGCTTTTCTTATACTGGGCTAATTGAATTAAAAGATTATCTTTTGGTACAAAATATAACTAAATCCTCTACATTAGTAGAGGGCAGGGTAGTGGTCATACTTTAAGTTTACTGGGTAATAGTATATTCTGTGCTCTTCAGTATGCCTTCATGTACATTTCAACTAGTCCCTTAAAAATCTCCACTCTTACATTCTGGTGTCCTAAGTATGGGAAGATACTCTATAGGCTACCAAAGGAGAAACACCAACTCAGCCAAAAAACCTCTGACCTACAATCTGTCCTACCTGCAGGATATGGTAGGGCAATGGTAGCACAAAACATGTGGGTATAAACAACCAATTTCTGATTTGACTTAAGGCCCACACTATGAGATGGAACCCATATTCAACACTGTTTGGGTGACTAAGAACCAGAGACTAGATAACTCAGAGACCTAGGGTAAAACCAAACACTATTGGTTAAAACAAACAGCAAAATAATTTCTAATGATATTCGGCTGTACTCAATAGATGAGAGCATTACTAAATCATCACCGGAGAAGTCTCTTCCTCCAGCAGATGTATCCTACAGATGGATGGAGAGACCTACACTCAGCCAATACTCAAAGGGGGTGGGGGGAGAGAAAGGGGGGGAAAGGGACCCACACTCAGTCAGTACTCAGAGAGAGGGTGGAGGGGGGCAGGCATTATAACACGTGCAGCTCTAAATGGGATGTCTTCATCAAATCCCTCCCTTCAGAACTCAGAAAATTCCACTGAAGAGGAGGTGGGAAGAGTGTAAGAGTCAGAAGAGATGGAGGACCTCAAGAGAAAAGACCTCTGAATCAACTAAACAAGGCTCATATGAACTCACAGAGACTGAAGCAGCAAGCACAAAGTATACCACCAGGTCCTATGCATTTATGTTATAGCTGTTAGCTTAGGACTTTTATGTAACTCTTGAGTGTGTGAACTGGTGGGCCTCTGATTCCTGTGCCTGCTCTTGGGACTCTTTTTCTTCTGTTGGTTTTCCCTGTCCAGACTTGAAGTGATGGCTTTAGTTTTGTCTTATTATGTTTAGTTGTTATCTCTTAGCAGCCTGTTCTTTCCTAATGGGACAGAGGGAGTGGATCCAGAGGGGAGAAGAAGAGAGGAGGAAGTGGGAAGAGTAGAGGGAAGGGAAGCCATAATCACTTTGAGAAAATAATCTATTCTCAATTAAAAGGTAAAAAAAGAGAAAAAGAGTAATTGCAATTTCCCATTTTATAGACAAAAAGCCCCCAGGTTTACAAGTGATGTGTTAAGCAGCTGTGAGAAGACATGTCAAGAACACATCCAAGAGTTTTTTTATCTGTACTACAGCAAACCATGACTATACACACAGATAGGTATACTAAAATTAAAGAATGTTTAAGTAAAACACATCTCATGAATTGTACTCTGTAATCAAGGCTGGGCTTGAACTTAGGAAAATGCTCCTGCCTCAACCTCATAATCACACATTTTTAAAGGTAACTGAATTTCCATTTGCTCTAACTTAAATTTTACCTCTAACTGTTCATCCTCCAAAAGGCATATAATCAGCCATCTGATGTCTTTAACTGCATCTTCATTGTTTAGGAAAATAAAGAGGTTATAAAATACCATGGTCTGGAGGTAGGTCAGCACTGTATATCTTGCATGCCAAGAACTGCTTCTTGCTGTCTGTGAATGAGAAATGAGTATATATAATGATAGAACTGACAAGAAAATGAAGATGACAATGACATTACATACAAGCAATACAATATTTGAACTTGACTCTACTGTCACAGGTATAGCTGAAATAAGCTTTATCTTCTCTTTCCTTCTAAACAACAAGAAACATGGTCAAGTTCCCCAGGTACCAGAATGCCTCAATGTTCTGTAGTGGGAAAGAAAGCTATGGGGAAAAGTCAAAATGTTCTCTTGGGAGAGAAGTAGTCATAATTAAGACAACTGAATCCTCCAAGTATCATACATTATTTTACTTTCCATAACAGTAGGTAAGGCATGAAAAACAAAAAGAATATGAATTATTAATGTCAGGTATGGAATCTATCCCATGGAGTGGAATTTAAGTAAACAATGGTTAGTTAATCCCATCACATCTGTGCCACTATGGCATCAGTTAATCTTACAGGCAGGTGCCTGTTATGTGTCTCAGGGTTTGTAGTGGATGGTATAGACGATTACTTTCCTCCTCTGGTAGAATGCAGAGTACATTTGAAGTACAATGAACACTAGTCAGTAGGGTTGAAGCTTCTAGTTAAAAAACAGATCTGTTTCTCCATGTTTGCTGACAGAAGTGGGGTCTTCAGCAAGAGTCCCTTCCCATCAGATTGTGGAGATGGGCCAATAGCTTTGGCAATAGCCTATCATGATTTAGGGGGAGGTGTCTATAAATCCTTTTGGCCAACAACTTAGTCGTAACCCATTCCTGGCACTGCACGTTTTAACTGGTTGTACATCTAGCTGGGGGATTGTCTCCTTCATCATATATGGTGACTCCATTTAAGTACATACATATGTGCAAATATTTTAGAACGCTTCTACAAATGATAGGTTTTCATATAGCTTTTCAAAAGGCCTTCAGTTGTCTCTTCCCATAGTCCCTTTTTTAACTGACCCCCACATCCCATTCCCAATTTAATCCTCCTAGTCTAGCTTTCCCTTTATCTCTTTATAGTACTACATCCTATTTGCTCTTCCTTGCCTAGTCCCTTACCAAGAAACAGGCAAGACAGGCATAGGCCCTAAGGGAAAACCTACTATTATTCTGTTAAAGGAACAGGAATAAAACGAATCCTAATGATACAGCTATATGCATGGATCAGTGCATTGCTCAATCCTCATCAGAGAAGCTTCTTGCAGTGGATCATAGACCCACAACTGGACAATGTGCAGAAAGTGAGAGACTTTGGATCACTGAGACCTAAATGAGATTTTTTTCTTAAATCAAACTCCTGTCCCCAAGGCTCAGGGATTTATACAGAAGAGGTGGAAAGATTTTAAGAGAGATGGTAGGTGGTTCCAAGGAAATAAAATCTTCCAGACACAATAAAACTGATGCACATATGAATTCAGAAAGAATGTTGTGACAGCATGAACAGGATGTGCAGATGTTCAAACTAGATGAAGTCCGAAGATGGAAAGGGGGAAGTGGACACAGACTCACCCCTAACCAAGATGCCGTCGATAGTTGATGCCTACAGGAAAAAAGAAAACCAGTTTTCCCTCCTAGAGTGTCAGGAGTAATTGGCCAACACAAAATGGAGTCCTTTGTTGGGGGGATAGGTTTTTGTTTCAATTTTAGTTTAGTATGTCTTGAGTTTGTTACAATTTTTGGTTTTTGTTTTGTGGGAGGGAGGGATGTTAAATTGGTTAGAGAAGATATGGGAGGAGTTGGGGAAAGAAATGAAAAAGAAAATAACAAAGTATCTACAATAAATGGTTAGCACAGAGCCTGTTCATTGTATTTGGAAACACATACATAGTCAAAAAAAAAAAAAACCCAAAAAGAGGTCATGATGAAGAGAGCAAGGAGGGTTGTCAAGTCTGCTGGGATAAAAGGGAAGAGAAAAATAGTGTAATTATAACTTCAAAAATGAAAAATATTTTTAAAATGCTAGTTAGCTTTAGTATTTATTTAACATGGGGTGGAATAAAAAAATTTTTAAGGGAAGAGACAATATTCTTTTTAATACAATAGCATTCTAAGCAGTGAGGATCTATAAGACTTTCATGACAACTGGAGCTACATTTATTGCTTTACTGCCTGTCATGGAATATATAAGGTATGTAAGAAATATTTGAAGAGTGGGAAAGAGAAAGGAAAGGAGGGAGAAAAAGAGAAGACAGCAAAATGAATAGGAAGGACATAAGGACAGGAAGCAGAAAAATGAAGGATTAAAGGGATTCCTTGAGATCAGGTGAAAGGAAACTGAGAAGATTAAATGAATTTCCAGAAGTCATACAAGTGAGTAAAATACAAGTTAATAATGCTTTGAATTCAGGTCTGTCTGTCTCCAAACCCAAGGTCTGCAGAGTCAGCTGAAGAGCAAATAGGTACAAAAGGAGATGCCAACACAGTTTGTACACACAGACAATTATTGCCTGGCTACTGATAGCCCTTACAGAAGGAACTCTCTGCCCTCCTCCCAACGGGGAAGAAATTCTTCTTCTCCATCTAATTGCTAAAGGAAAACTGGTAGGTTTCATATTGATTCTCTAGTCACTGTAACTGCTTGTTTGTCTTTCACTTGGGAACAAGGTAGAAATAAGAAGCTATGGTCAGTCATCATAGTTTTCCAACAAATTCTATTCAACAGTTAAATAAAAATAGAATGACTAAATTCCATGCCCCTAAAATATCATTTTCAATTGTTAGGAAATATTTTTCAGTGAAAACTTAAAGAACAGCCCTACTTTTTCTATAGTGTACATGACTGGCTCTGCTGTGTTACTGTACTGCAATGCAGTCTGACTCACTAAAAGTGTCTGTCACAGACAAGGAAGGAAAATAGCAAAAGAGAAATACAGCTTCTTTCTTCATCAACACTTAGTATTAATACATTTTAACACTTATTATCTCTTGAACTTGCCCAAATTCAAAGAAGTTTGTTGAATATTTGATCATACTCTGAACCCTGATATTGTGTTGTTTACTGGAAAAACCTGTTTCTAGTTGCATACACCTTTAATCCATCTGGCTAGAATACAGACACATCCTTAGCATACACTTTTAATTGTAGAAGGAAGCTTTTTAGTATGAAGTCTACTTGATCATGATGAATGATTGTTTTTATGTGTTCTTGGATTCGATTTTCAAGTATTTTATTGAGTATTTTTGCATCGATATTCTTAAGGGAAACTTGTCTGAAGTTCTCTTTCTTTGTTGGGTCTATATGTGGTTTAGGTTCTGTTTCTATTTTGTGGAATAGTTTGAAGAGTATTGGTATTAGGTCTTCTTTGAAGGTCTTATAGAATTCTGCACTAAACCCATCTGGTCCTGGGCTTTGTTTGGTTGGGAGACTACTAATGACTCCTCCTATTTCTTTAGAGTTATGGGGCTGTTGGGATGGTTCAATATACAGAGATCCATCAACGTAATCCACTATATAAACAAACTCAAACAAAGAAACCACATGGTCATTTCATTAGATGCTGAGAAAGCATTTGACAAAATTCAACACCCCTTCATGATAAAAGTCTTGGAAAGATCAGGAATTCAAGGCCCATACCTAAATATAGTAAAAGCAGTATACAGTAAACCAGTAGATAACATCAAACTAAATGGAAAGAAACTTGAAGCAATCTCACTAAAATCAGGGACTAGACAAGGCTGCCCACTCTCTCCCTACCTGTTCAATATGAGTACTTGAAGTCCTAGCCAGAGCAATTAGACAACAAAAAGAGGTCAAAGGGATATAAATTGGAAAGGAAGAAGTCAAAATATCACTATTTGCAGATGATACGACAGTATACTTAAGAGACCCAAAAAATTCCACCAGAGAACTAAACCTGATAAATAACTTCAGCAAAGTGGCTGGATACAAAATTAACTCAAATCAGTGGCCTTCCTCTACTCAAAGGATAAACCGGCTAAGAAAGAAATTAGGGAAACAACATCTTTCACAATAGTCACAAATAATATAAAATATCTTGGTGTAACTCTAACTAAGCAAATGAAAGATCTATATGACAAGAACTTCAAGTCTCTGAAGAAAGAAACTGAAGAATACTCAGAAGATGGAAAAAGATCTCCCATGCTCATGGATTGGTAGGATTAATATAGTAAAAATGGCCATCTTGCCAAAAGCAATCTACAGATTCAATGCAATCCCCATCAAAATTCCAAATCAATTCTTCCTAGAGTTAGAAAGATCAATTTGCAAATTCATCTGGAATAACAAAAACCCAGGATAGCAAAAACTATTCACAACAATAAAAGAACTTCTGGGGGAATCACCATCCCTGACTTCAAGTTGTATTACAATAATGATAAACTCTGCATGGTATTGGTACAGTGAAAGACAGGTAGATCAATGGAATAGAACTGAAGACCTAGAAATGAACCCACACAACTATGGTCACTTGATCTTTGACAAAGGAGCTAAAACCATCCGGTCAAAAAAAAAGACAGCATTTTCTACAAATGGTGCTGGTTCAACTGGGGGTTAATATGTAGAAGACTGCAAATCGATCCTTTCTTATCTCTTTGTACAAAGCTCAAGTCCAAATGGATCAAGGACCTTCACATAAAATCAGATACACTGCTGGGCGGTGGTGGCGCACGCCTTTAATCCCAGCACTTGGGAGGCAGAGGCAAGTGGATTTCTGAGTTCGAGGGCAGCCTGGTCTACAGAGTGAGTTCCAGGACTGCCAGGACTATACAGAGAAACCCTGTCTCAAAAAAACAAAACAAAACAAAACAAAACCAAAAAACCCAGATACACTGAAACTAATAGAAAAGAAAGTGGGGAAGAGCCTAGAGAACATGGGCACGGGGGAACATTTCCTGAACAGAACAGCAATGGCTTGCTTGTGCTGTAAGATCAAGAATCGACCAATAGGACCTCATAAAATTGCAAACTTCTGTAAGGCAAAGACACTGTCAATAGGATAAAATGGCAACCAACAGAGTGGGAAAAGATCTTTACCAACCCTATATCTGAGAGAGGGCTAATATCCAATATATATAAAGAACTCAAGAAGTTAGACTCCAGAGAATCAAATAACCCTATTTAAAAATGGGGTACAGAGCTAAACAAAGAATTCTCAACTGAGGAACACCGAATGGCTGAGAAGCACCTGAAGAAATGTTTAACATCCTTAATCATCAGGGAAATGCAATTCAAAACAACCCTGAGATTCCACCTCACACCAGTCAGAGTAGCTAAGATCAAAAACTCAGGTGACAGCAGATGCTGGTGAGAATGTGGAGAAAGAGGAACACTCATCCATTACTGGTGGTATTACAAGCTGGTATAAACACCCTGGAAATCAGCTTGGCTGTTCCTCAGAAACCTGGACATAGTGCTACCAGAAAACCCAGCTTTACCACTCCTGGGCATATATCCAGAAGATGCTTCAACATGTAATAAGGACACATGCTCCACTACGTTCCTAGCAGCCTTATTTATAATAGCCAGAAGCTGGAGAGAACCCAGATGTCCCTCAACAGAGGAATGAATACAGAAAATGTGGTACATTTACACATGTAATACTCAGGTATTCAAAATGATGAATTCATGAAGTTCTTAGGCAAATGGATGGAACTAGAAAATATCATCCTGAGTGACATAACCCAGTCACAAAAGAACACACATGATATGCACTCACTGATAAGTGGATATTAGTCCATAAGCTCGGAATACCCAAGATACAATTCACAGACCACATGAAGCTCAAGAAGAAGGAAGACCAAAGTGTGGCTACTTCCATCCTTCTTAGAAGGGTTAAAATACCCATGGTAGGAAATACAGAGACAAAGTTTGAGGCAGAAACTGAAGGAAAGGCCATCCAGTGACTGTCCCACCTAGGAATCCATCTCATATACAGTTACCCAACCCAGACACTATTGTGGATGCCAACAAGTGCTTACTGACAGGAGCCTGATATAGCTGACTCCTGAGAGGCTCTGCCAGTGCCTGACAAATACAGAAGTGGATGCTCACAGCCATCCATTGAACTAAGCACAAAGTTCCCAATGAAGGAGCTAGAGAAAGAACCCAAGGAGCTGAAAGGGTTTACAGCCCCACAGGAGGAATAACAATATGAACTAACTAGTACCCTCAGAACTCCCAGGGTCTAAACCACCAACCAAAGAGTACACATGGAGGGACTTATGGCTCCAGCCGAATATGTAGCAGAGGATGGCTTTTTGGGATGTCAGTGAGAGGAGAGGCCCTTGGTCTTGTAAAGACTTGATGGCCCAGTGTAAGGGAATGCCAGGACAGGGAAGTGGGAATGGGTGGGTTAGTGAGCAGGAAGATGGGGGATTGTATAGGGGGTTTTCGGAGGGGATAACATTTGTAATGTAAATAAAGAAAACTTTAAAATGGATAAAAGGAAGCTTTTTTTTTTTTTGGTAAATGATGTTTAAGTGGCAGACAAAGTGACAAGTCAGAAAAAGACTTGATAGAATAGGATATGCCCAACTCTAGGGAGAAGAGAGGAAAGAGAACTGACGAAAGAGGAGCACAAAGAGGTAGCTTTACTGAGACAGTTTGTATAGAGAGAGGTTGCAAAGAGCGAACAAGGTAGACACATATGAAGACAGAATGAGACAGAAAATGAGAAGGAGTCAGAAGATTAGAACAGATTGCCCAACTTAGCATGAGGCCAAGCACAGAAATTCAGGAGAAGCAGAGAGAAGCCAGATTGAATCAGTCATGTTGGAGAGGAATTTTGAGCCAAAACAGCTGAGTTGAGCCAGCCAGGCAGAGATCAGAAAGAATTAGGAAGGCATGAGCTTATTCACATTAAGTCTCAGAGGCTGAAAACATCCTAGGCCTAGACTGCATGGAGGCTAGAAACTTAGGTCCAAGACTAGACAGACCTAAGTTACCAGATGGAGGCAGTAAGCCTCTGAGATGACAATTACATCAGGTGAATAAAAG
The DNA here is from genome assembly GCF_008632895.1 of Mastomys coucha. Lineage (NCBI taxonomy): Eukaryota > Metazoa > Chordata > Mammalia > Rodentia > Muridae > Mastomys > Mastomys coucha. The sequence goes on from NW_022196905.1 coordinate 715,193, forward strand.
TTACTTTTATAGAATTTGGCAGACGAACCAGGTATAAATCAAGGCTTGGTTTTTGTTTTGGGTGGTGTTGTTTTTTGATCAACATATACATTAAAAGAAAACTTACACAAAGTTCAGAGGCCTAGTACGATATGATACTACATGTTTGATCCCAGCACTTGGGAGGCAGAAGCAGGTGGATGTTTGTGAGTTACAGGCCAGCCTCCTCTACCTGGGGAATTCTGGGCCAGTTAGGGCTACATACTGACTCTATGGCAAAAGAAACAAATCAAAACAAAACAAAACAGGCACAAAAATTAGGTGTTATATATCTACAGTTCATTGTGAAATACTGAGAGTAACAAAGCAAGGCTAGACAGAGGTTTACATGCAAACACTGTAGCCATGTACTTACCTGGCTTAGCACCTGAAGTATCAAAGGCACTTGCTGAGGGTAGAGCAACCCCTGAGACATTAGTGACAAACAGAGCTTTGCATCTCTTTTCAGTTCATCATAACTATTGTCATTTTCCACTGGGGCGATCTATAAAACAAAACAAAACTAAATGGTTACCACATGCTACATCCTACATGACAGAAATCCCAGCACCTAGAAGGCCAGCCTGGGCTACAGTCAATCTGAGGCCAATCATGATTAAAAAGAGACTTTGTCTCAAAATGAAAACATAAAACAAAACCACATTTTTACTTTTAACAAGTTCTATGGGAAATTGCAAATATATACATAAAAATACAATGAACACCTTATAATCCAATCACTTCTTTAACAATGACAAACTCATGGATAATCTTGTTTTACTTTTGCTTCCTGGTATATCCCCTTCTATCAACTAAAATATTTGACACAAGCTTCATAGATATTCCCTGATGTCATCTTAAAAGTATATAATCTAGAATGGTATCACCATACATGAAATATCATTACAATCACAATCAAAATATACTTGACAGTAGCTAGTAACTAAACCATAGTACTGGGCTCAGCGGGTAAGAGCACTGACTGCTCTTCCAAAGGTCCTGAGTTCGGATCCAAGCAACCACATGGTGGCTGACAACCACCCGTGATGAGATCTGATGCCCTCTTCTGGTGAGTCTGAAGACAGCTACAGTGAATTACACAGGAGCGAGTGGGGCTGGAGAGCAGTCACACATATGATGGCTCACAGCCATCTGTACGGCTACAGTGTACTCATACACATAAAATAAATAAAATCTTAAAAAAAACCAAAACAAAACATAGTACTCAGGTCTCTGTGAGTCTGAAGAAAGCCTGGTCTACTCAGTGAGTTCCAGGCCAACCAGTGATATATGATGAAACTCTGCCTCAAATAAAAAAACAGCAAAATAACCACAAAAACTCTATATTAGTGCTTAAACTTCCCCCAAGGCAGCATTGATACATTGTTATAGCAGATATTCTGGGCTCACCCAACATCATAATAATCACATAATGCTGTATTTCTAAATCTCTGAAAATTCCTTGCTATCTGATTTTTAACATTTGGAGAAAGTAACTGAGTTCTCGTTTTGTAATTTCCTGACTCTTGGTCTCCCGAGTGTATCTATTTGATGGTGTATTTTGGTTTCCATAAGTCCTATTCTCTGGCCAGTGGATCTAGGTTTCATTTTACTAACATGTAATGTTGAACACAACATAAGAATTATAATGTGTTCTTTTTTTCCATTAAATTTTTCCTTATGCAATAGTCCGTCATAAAAGAGGAGTCTACAGGGTGGTACTATTATTGTAGTTCATATTCTTCGCTGCTATACAGAATACTTAATATATGAAAGCTTTTGCTTGTTTAGAATATTGAGTTCTTTCCTATACTGCAATAGTAAACAGTTATTTTCTTAAAGGGTACTTTTATTACTATAAACCCATTAATTTCAACAAATCTAATGACTTTGTATTAATGTAGTACTCTTTAAAGTGATGTTTGCTAATTAAACTCAAATTGGTGCCTTGATTTCAGATATGATATGCCAAGATGAGCTCATTTATCTTAGATGTTTCTAGTTTCTCCACGAAGCCCTGATTTTCACAGGAACTGTTCCTGAGAAACCCAAGTTGGGGTCAAGGAATACTGTTACCACTCTGTGAGGGCTTCTTCCTAAGTTTTTAGGTTGAGAAACCTGGGAAAAAAACATTCTTTAAAGACAGAAAAAGCTTATACTGATATTTTCTATTTAGATTTATAATTGTTTTAAAGTTACATTGTTTGATTGACAGAGTATGCATGCATATATGTGTGTAGGCTGTGGAGATCAGAGGACAAATTTTTGCAGGAGTTAATTCTCTCCTCCACCATGTGAGTTTTGAACGCAGGTCATTAGGCTAGGTGCTGAGCCATCTCACCAACCCCACTATTTAAATCTTTAATGGTAAAATTAATAAAGAGGGGCTGAAGATATGAGTTTGTGGTTAAGAGCACTTGCTGCTCTTGCAAAAGAGCCAGGTTTGATTCCTAGCATCCACAATGCAGTTATTTGTAACTCTAGTTCCTTTTATTCTGGCCTTTGTGGGCACAAGTCATGCACACATATATGCAGATAAAAAATATACATAAAAAGTAAATCTTTTAGCCAGACAATGGCAGTACACATATTGCTTTAATCCTAGCACTCGAGAGGCAGAAGTAGGTAGATCTCTGTGAGTTCAAGGCCAGCCTTGTCTACAGAGTTGAGTTCTGACAGCCAGGGCCACACACAAAAAAAGCCCATCTTGGGGGTGGAGGTGGGGGAAATATGTGAAATAGGTATAATTAAGAGACTTTCATAGACAGGGCTAGAGAGATGGCTCCAGAGGTCCTGAGTTTAATTCCCAACAACCATATATGGCTCACAATGATCTATAATAGGATTCGATACCCTCTTCTGGTATGTCTGAAGACAGCTGCAGTGTATTCAGATATATAAAATAAATAAATCCTTTAAAAAAACTGTCATAATAATGAAACAGTTCTGGTTTTGTTAAAGTACATATAACAGGAATCTGTACAGGTGATACAATGACACAGAATTATGTAGTATGTACATAGATCAATGTCAGGTTTCTAATTTTGATATTATACTACAGTTGTAGAATGTTTAGTGTTAGAGGAAATGAAGTGAAAAGTACCATAAAATTTTATTGACTTATTTTGTAACTTCCTGTGAATCTGTAATTAATGATAAGTATTATTTATCCTTAATGTTCTTGAGAAAAATGAAAAAACTTCATAAAAATCAGGTGATGATTTGATTTTTCCCTAACATGTAAAGATAGTTTAATGCATATAAATATGTGCACATCAATGCCAATATCCACTCCTGCTACTGCAGACACACCAATTTCCTTTTTGAGCATCATCCTCTTAAATTCTGGAGGGCTGTCAATCAAGAGATCCTAGGTTCAAGAGAAACAAAGGATTTGTGCTTGCTTGGATGTAAACTTGGATTTTGGGCATGTGGATCTTGAAGCAATCCAAGGGAGCAATGCCCTGGAGTAGAATTCTATCCTTTTTTGTAATCCAGAACCTTGGAGTTAGGGCTCCTACTCAGCTCTTCAAGTTTTACTTTGTTGTGTAAACCACCTGGACATTTTCTGGTAATATTAATTTACTACCTTACCAATCAGTAGATTTCTAATGTTTGAACTTAAAGAACCTTAATCAAATGGAAGGCTAGGGTGGAGAGGTAGAAGGTGGCTAAGAGTATTGGTGGCTCTCCTAGAGTACCTGGGTTGGGTTCCCATCGCCCATACAGCAAGCAACCCACAACCACCTGTAGCTCCAATTCTAAGGGATTTTACACCCTCTTCTGAACTTTAAATGGATCAAGCATGAACAATGTACACTTACATATATGTACACAAAATACTCATACATACAAACACTTTTTAAAAATTAAAAAATGGAAGACTCTATGTTCCAGTACCAGGACTCTACTGATTGCTATAAGAGCAGATTTTAAAAATATATCAGAACAGAAAAAGTATGCTAATTTTTGAGACAGGAATTCACTCTGTAGCCCATGCTGGCTTTGAACTAGATTCTCCCACCAGTTTCTCAAATGCTGGGGATTCGAGGCATATACCAACATACCTAACTTTTAAGAATTCCTTGATTTTGATGGGTATGAAATTGCTTTATATGGTTTCACTTTATGTTAAATCTGTTTTGTGTGTACACCACAGTAAGCATGGGCAGGTCAGAGGACAACAACTTACAGATATCTATTCTCTCCTTCCATTACATGGGTTCCAGGAAATAATTTCAGGTTTTCAAGTTTGACAGCAGGTACCACTGAGCCATTGTGATAGCTCAGGGTTAACCCTTTAAATAAAAGTATTAATGTACCATATCTGATAATTTATTTAAAAACAAACAACATGAAAGTATAAACTACATGTTATATAGATATTGATGAATGAAAAAGAACACAGTGAGAGGGGCAAATGATTGTACCTCATTCTTGACCATTTTTAGTGTTCTCCATATGCCTGACACATTCACTGAACACTTTGGACAGGCAGGCAACTTTTTCACTTGGTTTAGAATCCAATAGATCAGCATATTATTCTTTTTAATCTGAACTCTTGGTCTTTGCTAATAGCAATGTGAGGAGTAGAAAATTCAGATGAAATGATATTCATGTTACTGAGTCAATCACAGAACTTAAGAAAGATATGTAATATTAATCCACATAATCTTTACCACACCCTTAGAATGTGAGTGGACACTACTTTCAATTTGCACACGAAGAAAAAGAAGTAAGTCCTGAAGGGCCAGCAATGCAGCCAAGACAGATTCCAACCAACCTGGCTCCTATTCCTGCCTCTTACTATTATAAACCTAGTAAATGTTTGTAATGATAATGATAATGATAATAATAATAATAATAATAATAATAATATCAAAGCTACTATATAGTAAATAGTTTACTATATAGTAAATTACAATAGCTACATAAAGAATATTACAGACAAGAAAAATTATTACATTAAAATCTCACTGTCCCTTTTAATCTTTCATATGTTCTTTAAAGTAAAATTAGCTAATGCTTGGTCTGCAAAACTTATAGCTGGGTATGGTGGCTCATGCTGGTAATCTCAACATGTAGGAGGTGGAGACAGGAGGTTCAGCTATACAGCAAGTCTGAAGCAAGCCTGGGCTACATAGGATCCTATATAAAAAAAGAGAAGAAAAAAGACCTTTTATGTATCTCTTGTGTTCTAACATTGTGGTGGTTTAAATGGAAATGTCCCACCTGGACTCATATATTTGAATACCTGGTTCTCAGGGAGTGGCACATAGGTTAGGTGGTATGGCCTTGTTGGGGTAGGTATGGGCTTATGGAGGAAATGTATTGTTAGGGATAGGTTTTAAAGTCTCAGAAGCCCAAGCCAGGCCCAGTGGCTCTCTCTCTTTCCTGCAGATCCAGAAGTAAAACTCTCAGCTATCATGTATGCCAGTATGCTACCATGCTCTCTACCATGAGGATAATGGAATAAACTTCTGAAACTATAGGCAAACCCCAATGTCTTCTTTTATAAGAGCTGCCATGAACCTCTAAATGGCTAGACAGTTGGCGCACGCCTTTAATCCCAGCACTTGGGAGGCAGAGGCAGGCGAATTTCTGAGTTTAATGCCAGCCTGGTCTACAGAGTGAGTTCTAGGTCAGCCAGGGCTATACAGAGAAACCCTGTCTTGAAAAACCAAAAACCAAAAAC